>NW_005843312.1:6933-16588 GCF_000455745.1 Alligator sinensis | reverse complement strand
TCAGGCAGCTGGGGCCACTCAGGCTGAGTGGTGCCGGGCACCGGGTGATGGCCACAGCAGCCCAGCTGCCTGACAGCATGCACAGCTGCATGATGCCCTGCTGACCAAGGCCATGTGATGGGGCAGTAGCAGTGAAGGTGCCAGGTGGTTGAGGTCAGTTCCCACTGCTCCCTGCTGCCCTGTGCTGTGTGTGTGGGGGGCTCTCCCAGGAGGCCCCCATGACCCCTATGGCAGCTGCTTTTTTTTCTTTTTAGTTGCCGGGATGCTGGGGCCAGAGAGGGAAGCGATGGTGGCATGGCAGCAATCAGGGAGCTTGGGGGGCAGGCAGGGAATGGGGCCAGGCGGGGCAGTGATCCAGGGGCTCAGGGAGCGGGTGGGGGATGGGGTCGGTGGGGGTCTCTGCAAGGTCCTCTCCACTCTTCTCTGGTCCCCACTCATTCCCTACTTACCAGCACGGAGCCTGGATCCAGCTCCTTGCAGCTGGCATACTGCCTGCCCTGCACATCAGGGAGCTTGGGGGGCAGGCAGGGAATGGGGCCAGGCGGGGCAGTGATCCAGGGGCTCAGGGAGCGGGTGGGGGATGGGGTCGGTGGGGGTCTCTGCAAGGTCCTCTCCACTCTTCTCTGGTCCCCACTCATTCCCTACTTACCAGCACGGAGCCTGGATCCAGCTCCTTGCAGCTGGCATACTGCCTGCCCTGCACGGGCAGTCAGCCTGCTTCAGCACTGAGGTGAGGGCCAGCCATAGAGACGCTCTGGCTGGCTATCAGAGCATCTCTGTGGAGGACCCAAGCCTCTGGTTGCCTCAGAACACGGTCCTGGACCGTGCCCTGCCTCACTTTTTTGCCCAGGGTATTTTTTGACCCCTGGATATCCAGGGGTCCATTTTTGCCCCCGCCCAGCATGGGGAACATTTTTTCGTTCTCACATGTGCCTCTTGCAGCGTCTCAGAGGGTGTTGACATACTGCAAGCAGCACGCACAGGCTCGTCTGGACACGCCCTATGTTGATACAGTTATGAGCATGCTATCAGGTCTGATATAGGGGAAGCAGCAACCTGAATAATAGGCAGTACTACCAGCCCTGCCAATACTAACTAGAAAGAGCTGCAAATAATTATTCCATGACAGTGGTACCAACTTCATATAGGAAGTTGAAAATCAATTCTATAACAGCATTTAATTCAAAACTGAAGAGCTTCAGAATTTACTGCTCTCTTTAAGCATAAAAATGGTCTGGAAGGATGAAGTGCCCTTGGACTTTGGTGATGGGGCTTATGTAAATGAATTTAATTATGGTTATAGTTCTTCTACTTACTGCAGCAACCATCAAAATTATAACTGAGTAATTAATATAATACTATTACATTACATGTTAAAAGCATACATAAGCAATACATTCTGGACTTGTCCTGGTTGTAATAGGCATATCACTTTAATCTTCAGACTAATACAGGCATTCATAGTGCAATCACTATTATTTACCAAGCAATTTTGCTTTTACTTTAAATGGAACAGAATATGCTTAATTAATACAATGCTTATGCCATTCTTTTTATTTTATCAGATTTGTTTCTACGCATTATGATGAGAGCTGTGGCAGTGCAATTGTTGATTTACTGGACCCAAATTTGAATACTGACTTACTGTAAAACATAAATGTTTTAATTGGTTGTCACAGAATGATTTAGGCTACAGTAGCATTCACAAGCAAATCTCAGAGTCAATGATGCCTCAGAGAGTAGCCATGAAATGACCCTATTCTCTTTTGAACATTTAAAATTCAGTGTTGCACAGCTCACCAGAAGAACAGCTATGGCACATTGATTGCATCCACTGGTCCATGAAAACACAGATACTCATGTGGAAAAGATTTTTACCATTTTACTGTTTCTGGGATCCCCTTCACTATCAGGCTTCACATAAGTATGCCCACAATGAGAGCAATAACTACATGCTGTGTTTTACATAACTCCAGGGTATGGCTGTCTATTTTTCCACCAAAAGAAAATTCCCTTGACTCCATTGCCCACCATACTGTCCTGCTGGTTCGTTTGTTCTATTGTCTTTCCTGCAGAGTGATACATTGCCATATCTTCCCTTGCTGCAGCTGAACTGGAGCCATCCATCATCTCAATCACTGGAACTAAGGACCTTATGGACTGGGAGTAAATTATGAACCTGTGGGAGAGAGGGAGAAAAAAAGAGAGAATCTTTTTGCAGAAACAGCTAATTTACATTACTGGTCCTTTCTTGCTTCTGGTCTTGATCAAGTCAATATAGCAAAATTAGGTTCATGATTTTCAAAATATAAATTTAATCATTTTAAATGCATTTAACAAACCTGGCTGATTTGGTTGTTCCATTGCTTCAAATCTGAGTTGGATTTTTTACTTTCCTTTAGACTTTAATGGACTTTAAATACAGAAACCACTAACATGATTATGTAGTCAAGCATAGGAAATTTCAGTGTGGATACTGACCAACTTGCTGATAGAATCTAATCCCTGATGCTATTCAGTAGGTCTGTGTGAAGCTTTGGTCTCTGATTTGATTTGGCTGATATTCGGCCCAATTCAGTGGCTGAATCTCTGAATCCAAATCAAATCAGAGGACCCTTTAATCTCTCCAAATCAAATCAGAGCCCTCTGAATCGATTCAGAGAGATTTGTCAAGATTCAGAGATTCGGACATAGAGATGGCTTTAAATGCTTTTCTACTTACCTCTAGGTAGCAGGGGCTTGTGAACGTTGTGATGCTGAGGCACATGGAGCATCCCGCAGAAGCACAGGTGGCTCTCCAGCACATCCAGCAGCAGACCCGGAATTGGACCAGAAGCACTTCCAAACCACTTCCAGTTCTGCTGGGGAGTGAGCTGGGCCCTGTGCCCTGCTGGTTTGGCGACTGGTACCTCCTGGTTCTGGTGGGGCAGCCGTGGTCCCCCCACAGACAATTGCTGAGCTGGAGAAGCACAAGGGGGTCCCACAGTGCATTCACCACCAAGCATGTGGAAGGTACCCCTGCACTTCTATGGGATGCTCCGTGCACCCCAGGATCGCAGCAATCACGAGCCACCCCTGCTACCTCCAGGTATGTAGAAAAAACTTTTAAAGTTGTGCCTATGTCTGAATCGCTGATTCTCTGAATCAGCATCGAATCTTCAGATTCGAATTTGGCTGAATTGAATCAGGGACAGTGATCCAAATCAATGAATTGAATCACTGTCCCTGCTCCAGGCTGAATCCATATTGAGCAGGGGCCACTTCACACACCCCTCCTATTCAGTTCTAATAAGATCCAAGACAGACTTGCTTGATCTTGATTCTTGAACATAAATGTACTTTTTGGACTACCAATATATTAAAACCTAAAACAACACATTCAAACTTAGTCATAAACTGAAATCTGAAAACCAGACCTAACGTAAAACTACCACACACATTAAAATTCTCAACACAGCACATCCAGCTAACATTACCAAAAAATGAAAGAAGCTAGGCCTAATTTTCTCTTCTCAATTTTCCATGATAGCCTTCACTAAAGGCTGAGGTTTTCACTTTAGAAATAGTTGGAGGAACACCAACCAGTAATGATGACAAGAGTTGTCCCCAAAGGCAGTTTAAGAAATCCTTAATAACCTCTTCAGCAAGCTATTTAATTATATGCATATGCTTAAGCCTAAACTAACTTGAATTCAGTGGGTACTGCTTGGGTGTTCAAAGTTAGGGATGTGCTTAAATATTTTGCTATATCAAGGCCTAAGTTAGTAATATTAGTTCATATTCCCTGGCCCAGCCTAATGTGAATTTTCTCTGGTATAAAAGTTGTGTTTGAAAACTGCCCTTTTTGCCCTTCAAAATTATTCAAGGCCTTAAAGTCACTTTTATGATTTAAATGGAATCACAAACATATATCTGTTGTAAGTTACTTACACTGATACAAGGGCTCACATGCAAACAAGTGAGGAAAGATTTGGATATTACAGCAATGATTTTTTGTGGGTTTTTTTTGCTTTTAGCAAGGCCAGAATAAATTTGATTTCTCAAGTTATATTTCAGGTTTCTTCCTGAGCTATTGGACACATCTGAGATGAAGAAACAAAAGACTAATCAGCCCTGTAGTCTTATAGAAACCCTGTATTTTGTTTGTCTTATAGAAACCTTGTATTTTGTTAGAGCCTTTTTGTGGAAATTGTGTTTTAAAATAATTTTTTATAAGCTTTGGTTTAATAGTGAAACATTCATACAAGTTTGCATAATCTCCTTGATAATTAGCTGAATAGAGTTTTAATAGCACCATTGAAACAAACAACAAGAAAATACCTTTCTTAGTATATGAGACAAAATAATATGAAATTGCTCTACACTTAATAAACTTACATTGAATACAGATTTTAATGTGTATGTATGTTAATAATTTCTAATATGCTGATAGCAATGTTGGGTAAGAACATCATATATAAAAGCAAACATTACACCTTAAACTGCATACATTGTGTGGCTATATCCCTTCCCAGTAGCAAATCACCATCTAGAAATAAAGACGTGGGGAAAAATCTTAATTTAGAACCATCTGGCAAGGTCATAGCCAAAAATGATGAGCTTTGCACTGCATTTTGAAAGCTAAACATATGGGCACCAATGCCCAAATACTGGTGGGGTCAAGCTCTGTAGTATCCAAACTTCCCCTCTGCTATACAGGGAAATTCGATGTGAAATATGCCAGGTTAGGCATTAAAAGAATTTGTAATGCTAGTCTCCTACCTGAAAATGTACTATTTTGTTTGGCCAAATAAGGGCTACACTCTATGCTTTGTACATCATGTCTCATCTGCATCGCAGTAAAAGCGACCTTGACTTCTGCTCCACTTCAGTATGAGTAAAAATGATGCAATTTAATCTAATCTTGTGTTATCTTCAATCCATTGTAGGCCAGATATTGAGGTCCTACTCAGGTAATTTCATATTACAAGGTGTGAAGTGCTAAAACTGTTTACAGAAATTCAGAACCTTTCTGCTGACTTACCCTGCTAGCCAGACCCAGTGAATCCAATTAACTATAATACATGTTTATTTCTTGGAACAAAGTAAAATGTCTCTTTCTATAGATGTAACTTGTGATAAGCATTGGAAAAATACACCTTCAGAACAGCTAAACTCGGGATTAATGTTATCTTTGCTTGCTAATAGTAAAATCCCCTCCCTCCCCCACAGAGGTTTTGAAGGCATATCCATTGAGTGCCTATTTATGATGCAAACTGTGAACTGCAAATACTTCCACTGAAGAGCTTCCCTGGCAAGTCATGGGGAAGGCTGTTGTAAAAACTAAGTAAGGATTTAGATTATGGCTTTTAAAACATATGTTAAATGTTTGACTTATAATGGACTGAATTCATATGTGGTATAACTGAAATGACATCAGTTCTTTTATATCACAAATGAATGTTGCTCCTGTGACTCAGCTGTTTAACTTAAATGTTTTAATATCTTTCAATTTCATGTTTTATTTTTAAAAATCACAAACAAGTCAAATTAGGCCCTTTTAAACTTGTAATTGTTTATGCATGTAAGCAGGCCCTTGGACTTATTGGCTTTGGTAGGGCTGCTCACAAGGAAGTACAAAGCTTTCACAGTCTGGCTCTGGATAAATTCTGCACCAATACTGTTCATTAAGATTCTGCTACACTGAACTCCTCCATTTATCCAAAGAATAGAAACTATCTGGACCCTGGAAGTTTTTTTAAATCATACTGCCAAAAAATTACTTCACTGTTCTGGTGAGATTAAAGGTTTGTCTAGATGATGGTTGCTTACAGACATTAAACTCCCTCCAAATGGTACTTTAAACATTGTGTGCCCTCGCACAGAACTCAATGCATGCCCAGAAGAGGCACTGCATTATTTGGACCCAGCCTGCCCAACATCTGTAGAGATCAGTTGCTTTAGTGGGGCTTTTTTGGCACTTCTATCTAATAGCTGATTGAATCCATACAGATGATGCAGAGCCAGGCTGAACTAACATGCTGCTGCTTCCAGAAGTTTTTTTTTTTCTTCACATTTGTCAGCAGCCAATGTTTCAGGTTAGGTAAAGATTGCACAATAAGCACCCAGAAAGTGCTCTACAGCCATAACTGAACATATGTTCACCCCACATAGAGTGCTTTAAAAACAGCGTATCCCAATCTAAGATAGACCTGGATGAATGTGGTATCAGACTAAAGTGCTATAAACTAACTCTCTATCAAACGTCTGCACCAGATCCACATGCAACTCAACTTAGGTCATAGTCCCCAGGCATTCCATGGGCTCCTCCTTGGGCAGCATACTAGCCTTGACAGATGTTCATCTGCTTCAGGAGACCACTGGCCCAGTCACATCCCTGAGCTGTCACAAAGAGGAGACAGAAAAGGCTCTCTCTTCCCTTCATGGCCAGGAAGGTGAGGGGGGAAAACAGAGCCATCCCTGCTGTGCAGGCCCCCCAGCTTGATGGTTAGGGCCTTGGGCAGGGATGGGTCAGGCCAGGTCCATGCAGCAGAGGGTCCCCATTTCCACTCATCCCTCCACCCAGCCGACTGACAGCTGCAGATCAGAGCTGGGCATGGCTTTTCACTGCTCTGGGAATTGGGGGATCCATGTGGCAGGGCAGCTCCATTCCTTTCGGCCCCCCAACCCCCAGCCTCCTGACTGCTGAAACTCGGAGCCACACATAGCTTTTCACTGAGGCAGGAACTGGGAATGAGTGGGGGTAGGGAAGTGGAGTCCTCTTACCACTAAGGCCCAGCCCAGTCCCCACCACAACCCCCAAACATACCTGGGGGTGCCTGTGTGTCAGGCCAGTGCAATGCTTTGAGACCCCTCCTCATCAAAGGAAGAACATCTGTTCTGCTTGAACCCAACCTAACTTAGATTGGGTTCAAGTAATGCTTTAAGTAAATTGTGCTTTAAGTAAAGCACAATACTTAGAGCACTTCCACCTCAGGCTTTTTGAATGTCTGTACTTAGCCTTAGTACTTGCCATATTTACTAGGTCTTCTAAGAGAGCTGCCAATTTGTAACATTTTGGAAATGTGAACATTTTTCTACTAGAAACCCTAAACCATACTTCACTTTG
The DNA here is from genome assembly GCF_000455745.1 of Alligator sinensis. NCBI lineage: Eukaryota > Metazoa > Chordata > Crocodylia > Alligatoridae > Alligator > Alligator sinensis. The sequence goes on along the minus strand of NW_005843312.1, from coordinate 9,480 downwards.
ACAATTAAATCTAATTACTAGTAACAGCTTTGGGTCATTTCTGTTTGGAGTTGGGGATTGCATAACATGAGATAAAAGGCTGTGTGTCCCATCACCAACCTCTCTTGCTATATTCTCCCTTTAGTTACCAACGATATGTATTTAATTTCTCTGTCCTCCCTCTTTCCCTCTCCTGTAATAATGGACAAATTGTTGATTGAAACAGCTGGTTGGCCCTTGCTTTCTTTCATGGTTTTTTTTTTCCCCTGATAAAGTATTTGGTTTGAATATTCATTTCCCTGCAGTACCTTTCAAATTTAGTTTGTACTGAAATTGAGTAATTATCTCTCTTTTTTTGTTCCAGCTCTGCTGTTCTTGGACTCATTCTGTTGCTGAACTGACCTGGTATGTTTTCAGCTGAGGAAGAAGCATTGTTACCAATTTTAATTCATTTCTTTTGCAACTGAAAAACATTTTATTAAAAGTCAATAATATAGAAGAGTGAAATACTGATCCCTACAGGACAACCACACAAAAAACATAGGCAATGAGATCAAATCTCTGTCATCTTTTTTGCAAAGTAATGTGCTTTAGGAAGAGAGAGGGCTGGTAAGAGTTGCTTCAGTTTTATTCCATTGCTACCAGCAATATGTTTTAGCCATTATCCACATCCCAATTTTGTGTACAACATTCAATTACTGCTGTGTCATTTATAGGGATTTCTGTGCCTCAAGTTATCTTCTCTATATGTCTGCATGATGCAAATATCCAGTTTTAGCCAACTTTTATTATTGTATTATTAATATTTGTGAGGGTTTTTTTGTTATTTATTGCAGTTCCTGGATTCAGGTTATTGTGTAAAATATATAGCTTTTTTTTTTAAAGAAAATTGTAAGAAATATCTAGAAAACCTGAATCTTAAATGACAAAGAACTAAAATACAAATAATTTAGAACCCCAACATTTTTTTTAAATCTCCAGCTTTGAAAAAGCTATGATTAACTGCTATATTGAAATAGCATCAGAAAGAGTCTCAGAGTCTGTACAGGGAGAACACACTGGTAATAGACACTATTTTAAAACATAGGAGTATCCCAAATGCTGTTTAAAGGTTCCTTCTTACCTCTGACCTCCATTCCATAGTATTTGACTATGGCTCACAAACTTTAATAAATTCATCCTCACATCGCTCCTGCAAAAAGGGAACCAGAACTATTCCCAGTTTACAGGTGAAGCACTAAGGTCATAGCAACTAAAATCCAGATTTTTAAACACATTAAGAGTACAAGAAGGTTAAGAGATGCCTTTGCTGTGCTTCATTCTATTCCAGAATACAGCCTGCGTCTTAATAGAGAACTCAGATTACCATTCCCTCCTCATATGGCACTTTTGTCACAACTGAACAAATTGCTTTCATGGAGGATGCATACGAAGAGATATTTCATGCATTTTCAGTTTTGTTTAATGTGATTTGGCAGCTAGGCACAAAGAAGATCCAATACCATATGAACAGGCAATTCTCTACAGACCACAGCTTGGGGAACTTGGCTGTATAATATCTTTCTTTTCTTATAGTCAGATCTTCCATTCCTGTTTTTAAGCAGCTCTGCCATGTTACTTTATAAGGAGCAGATAAATAGTCATATTGAGTTTTCCAGTTAGATTACACTGGGTGTATCTGCATGTGCAATAAATGTGAAGCAACAAAAGAGCTACAGAGTACCTGACTGCCCAGTCCTCAACTGAACCAAATCAACATTGCTGTTCCTGATTCAATGATTAACCCCAGCTGTGGATTTCTCCAGACAATGGCCCTTTTTAATCACAGCAGTTCTGAGCTCCAGGAGTTTCTCCCTTACATGTATATATCCTTAGTAGTCTGTTCCCCCTTCATTCACCTATTTGTACTTGTTTTTGCTTGTTGATATTGTCATACACTAAATTAATCCCCTCCTGGACATTAAAGTTGAATTTTATGAGAGTGACATACAATACTGTTAAATAGATTTCTGACTGTTGTCTCTGTCTAGACCTTTGCTACACCTCCAGGGCATTCTTGAAGATATATGACAGCTTTTGAGACGAGCCCCTTCTAACAAAGAAGCGGTTGAACTCTGCGAAGGAAACCCTTTTAGTGAAAATGAATGCAAAATGGTATTGTATTTTCTTAAGCCATTTGATTTAGAGGCTTATCTAGGTTCTTTCTCCCTACAGAAGGGATTTTACCTCATATATGCTTATGGTTGCACTTTTGTTCCATGTTTTCTGGATTTTTAAAAACAGCATTAGTTTTCAAATGTAGTAATAATGAGCTTTCATGCAGTCTAGCTCCACATGCAAAGGTTAAGGTCCATATCACTTAAAAGTCTGGGGGCCCTGAAAGAAGAATGCCTCTATTTCCTCAAACTCAAGATTAATAAAAATAATTAATCCTCTAAAGCAGGAAATTCTATGCAGGGCAGGGGAACTTTTAGCTGACAAACACAGAACATTCTAATATTATAAAAGCCTAAGTCTATCTGTCTTTAACAGTTTATTTGTGCTCTGATTGGCTGACACAGCCAATCA
>NW_005843312.1:0-6923 GCF_000455745.1 Alligator sinensis | reverse complement strand
TGGCCGTGTCCCGCCCACCCCCCGCCCTGCTCTCTGGAGGTGGCAGTAACAGAGTGAGTGAAAGGGGGGAGAGACGAGGCCAACAGGGCTGGCCTCACCCCCTGCCACACTCCCCTGTTCCCTGCAGGTAACGCGGTGGGGGAATGGGCCCAGGCCCAATGTGGTGGGGAGGGGAGTGGGCCTGGGCCCAATTCAGGGCGGGAGGAGCAGGCTCAGGCCCAATGTGGCGTTGAGGGCCCCGGACCCCAAGCAGCAGGAGGGATGGAGGAGCGGGCCCGGATGGTCCAAAGTGCTATATTCCCAAAGTGATACTCCTGGTTAACAGAGTATTAGCTGATGTTGTAACTGAGAGGTGCAACATCTATCTGTGTGTAAGATGCAAGCTATAGATGATTTATGCTGGTTAACAATTGACTCAGAAGAACTTCTATTTCAATGTATTTGCAAATATAAATGAGGTTAGAGAACACCTTGAGAAATACCCAAACTGAAATGGCTATCCCTGGCACGTTTCTACCATGTCTAGGGTCACTGAGGCCATGAAGTTTGTTCTAGGAAATGTGCCTTTTTACCAGCACAAAATATTTTCAAGCAGTTTGTGACAGAAAAAATATATAGTGAGCCCCCACGAACTCTTAACTCTTTCCAATAGCAACTTCACTAGAGAACAGCATTATCTGTGTAACACCTGTACAATATCACATAATGGGAGGAGGGTTCCCTTGGATCCCAAGTATCATGAAGTCATCTGTGCTCCCTCCCCAATGAGAGGAAGAGAGGAAGGGACTGTAGCTGGTTCTCTGACAGTGCACCCAGTGACAAGTTGTCAGGAAGCACTGTGGGCAACCAGCTGCTACAACCACTTTAACAGTCTTGGCTTTCTCTAGGACCAGTAGTGCCAACCTCCCTTCCCCTTAAAGGCATTACTCATCACATCACACTGACCCTTGAATAGCCTGAGGTCTCCCTGGGACTCTTCAAATGGCAGTGACTGGAGACAACGAGAAGTAAAGTGACTTGTCAAACATCATAAGACATGCGACTGTGTGGTGGACTCAAGAGTAGAATCTACTAGGGCTGTGCAAAATTTCAGGAGCTGTTTCATTTTGGAGGTGTTTTGGGCTGTTTCAGTGCCTGAAACACCAAATTCAAAATGAAGCAGACGGCTCTAAACATCTCCAAAACTAAACAAAAGCATCCAAAACATTTTGGAAATGTTTCAGATGTTTTGGAGGCGCACCCCAAGAATAGTCTGGCACAGCCCCGCAGCCCTCCTTTTAAAGTGTCAGGACGCTGGGGCTGTGTGGGGGGTGGGGCCAGGCAGGGCAACCCAGACTACCTCCCTTGCAATTCATCCATAACCTTATGGGCTACCTCTTTATCTGCACCAGGAATACTGCAGACACTCAAGCTATCTCTGCACATGCACACTTCTGTACAGAAGAAGCATAGCTGTGTTTGTGTTCACTGCATCCTGGTTAATTAGTTCTGCCTCTGTTTAGAAAACTGTAAGAAAGATGGATATTCAGTTTAAAGAAAAACTACAGTCCTTTTTTTATCACAATGCTCTAAAAGTTGATAAGGAAAGTATAGTACAGCCAATAAAAAGTTGTTCCCAGAAATTATAAGCCTGAAGGAGCCAAAAATTGCTCTGATACAAGGATGGGCACTAGAGTAGATAGAGAACCTATGTAGCTAGAAAGCCTCCAGTGCATACAGAAGTGTCATCTTTTTATTCAACCTGTACAGTGCTCTGGTGATGCTGTGATGCTTAAGGACCTTTTGGGTTTTTGTTATTTCTGTTGCTCATAAAGCCACCTGTTGACAATTGTGTTTCACTGGCTTGTGTAGAAATCCTACCTTTTGATTTGATTGAAGATGGAAACAAACCAACCTCCTCAGGCTTACTTGGAAGTTTCAGTTTGCCGAACACATTTTAATGATGATTTGTAATGCAGCAATTACAAAACATACAAATTTTGTGTGCTATGTGGTGGGGAGCCAAAGTTACATCTAATTTCAAGGAGGGGAGTAATAGAAACAGATTATAGATATATTACATCTTTGTTTAAATTAAGCAAAAAATCTAAGAAATGGGTCTGGATCTCAATAAGGCACCTTGCTTTGAAATGGCCAAACCATCAGAATACAGAATACTGAAAAGGTCAGCCTGAAATGGCATGGGATTATATTTAAAAAATATAGGCATTGCTTTTCTGAAACCTCATTTGTGTGACAAAAATTGTGACAAGAACAGAGGTTGGCACAAAATCAATATACTTGGGCAGGGGCTGTAATAGATAATAAAAATGAGGGATAGCATAAATTTTAAGCAGTTTTCATTATAAGTTAAAGTCACTATGATTTCCTATGTGATCTCTAGAAGCCATATAATTTCCAAAGAAACATCACGGAAGATATATTTTTCATTCTGGCTGAAAGGTGCTAAGACAAATTTCAGAGAGATTGATGTGTTCATCACCTTCATTTACACCCAGGTGTTACCAGTAGGAAAGAAGTTGTTGAGGAAGTGGGAGGTAAGAGTTGCCACTATGCCATGTAGCTGAAGGCAAATATATTCACATGTGCATTATGGGGTCCGTGGTATTAAAAAATTCTCAGAGCCAGAAAGCCTGATAGAGGACTGCTTCATTCTGTATCTGCAATGGATCACACAAGCCTCTGCACAAGTTGTCAAGCATGTCCAACTGGCTCTTTTAGAGGCTATTAAAAATACACTTCCCCATTTCTTAAGAAGACCACGCAAGGGTAGACTACAAGGACGACACAGCTCAGTGTCCTGTATCTGACAGTGGCAGTTTGGATTGCCAAGGGGAGGAGTATCTGTAAGCATAAAGACAGAAGTGACAATTTTCACCAGATCTGGCCACAGAAAGTAGTTTATAGCTGTGACCAAACCAAAGTACACAGCTGAAGACCACTTAAAAATGGCTGATCAAGTGAAAATCTGAACCCTCATTGCAGGGGCAGAGCCACAATATGCTTCCTGCACGCCCTTGTCCAGAGTGTGTAGGCTTCATATGACAGCTCTGCCCTTGCCACAGACCAAGCTGCCCCCATTGCAAGATCCCAGCAGCTCTGGAGCAGCCCCCTGCCCTGCCACACACCCTGCCAGTGTGGCTGGGGCTAGTCTCCATGGCAACCCCATACTTGTGCTATCACAGTGCAGCTGTGGCTGGGGTCTCCATGGAGACCGGCCCCAGCCAAGGCTCCCTCTAAGCTGCGTGTGTGCGTGGTCACTCATGATAAAAATCTTGCTGCACAGTAATTTTTAATGCTGTGCACCTGCCCAGAGAGGAGTTGGGCTGTGGTTTCCTGTAAATTTTGGGCACAGAGTGTGGTGGAGACACCAGGGCCAGCGCGGGACACTTACTGGTGGTAACTTACCACTCAGTTGCATGGAGGTCACTCCGCTTCACTCCTCACTCCTCACTGTGCCGGCATCCCTGCGGGGAGGAAGAGTGGCATGGGGCAGGCAGAGGTTCCTCCCTGAGGTGAGGCAGGGGCAGGAACGGGGCTGGGGCAGAGCCAGGCACCGCGTGGGCTCCACTGGCTCTGGGGAACTGTTCTGTTCTCCAGCCCCTTAAGGCGAGCTTGGCCCTGAGCTCCAAAGCCATGTGTCTCCCTGGCCTGGGGCGGTTGGAGGAATAGAGAACTTGCCTTGTGAGGGGAGATTGGTGGGTTGTAGCTCCAGGCTTCAGGGCTTCTGCTGATTACCTGAAGGAGCAAGGAAAAGCTTGTCCCTCTCAGCTTTAAGCCCTGGACATTGGCCATAGCCATAGCCAGAGTTGGGAGGTGGGCTGGGAGAGGGAGTGCTGGTGCCCTCAGAGGCATTGAGAGACCTCCCCGGTGCAAGGACTGTGGAGGTTTTGCCTGCCTCTAGCATGGGCATGGTCAGCTGTCTAGTTCTATTTGAACACATCTTGCCCAAAAAATGCCCTGCTACTGCCATGGCAAGGGTCTCAGTGCTCCATTGTGTGTCCTGCTCCCATCCTGTGGCCCACAGTGGGGGTTTTGGGGCAGGGGCTACCCTAGATCTACAGTGTGCAAAAGGGGCTGGAGTAGATGTTGTGGACCCCTTTGCACAATTGTCTGCTAGCATGTTCAGGGGCTCCACCTGCGATTTTCTGTCCCTTCTAGTTTTATGCTTCTGAATGCAGGCATTCCCTGGTGCATGCTGAAAGGGGGAGGCGGGACCAATTCAGGAATGGATCAAAGTGGCATGCTCGCAGACTGCTACACCTTAGAGGGAACATTGGCCCCAGCCATGTGGGAAGGGGCTGCTGGGTTCACTGCTGACTGGAGTCCACTACCAGCTGGATCTGACCCGCAGGCCAGACTTTGCCTACCCCTGCCCTAGAATTAGCTCCCTCTGCTCCCTTTCCCCACTCCCATTCTGAAACGGGGACAGGCAGGGAGAGAAGATGAGCTATTGCTAGGGGAAACTGGCTGCAGGCTCCCAGCCAGCAGTTAGATTGTCCTCCTCTTTGGAATCAAGAGTGAACTTCTGTTTGGTCCAGGGGATCGTTGTAACTCAGAGCGCTTCCTGCAAAGCATTTTTGGTTTCAGTGGAGGGATACACATCTGTCTTTATCCAATGTCTCATGCTCCTCTTCTTTTTCAGCTTCTAGCATTGTTGTTTCCCTCCCTAACTTCTCATGCTAAAACTGAACAATACCAATTGAAAACCAGCATTACCATGGTAATGGTCCTTTAGTTCTACTTGTGTTTAGTTTCTGAACTGGCTCCATCTATTCTCATCCATTACCTGTATGAGATCTTCTCAGACAAAATGGCTGACTCAATGCATCTTCTCTCTTTCTCTTCTGAGGCTAGGAAATGGTGTTGTCTCTCTAAGGGCATGTCTTCATAGAGTAAGAAACTTATGCACCTGTGAGGCTACCTGGTGCACCACTGTTGTTTGTGACCGGTATTTCCCTTTGTAAATACCCACTGTATCATTTTCATGAAGCAGTAGCAGCTCATAGGACCCCAAGTTATGGCATGGATTGTTTGCTTTTATTTTTTCTTTCTTTGGTTAAAACTAAACATTACATTTAGCTCTTAAAAATTGAATAATCACACATTAATGCTCATTAGCTAGTGCCAAGTGCATTTAGGTATCTTAAAGTAATACCACTTCCGGCCAGGATTATCTTTGAGTTGGGCTACCTAGCTTAAATTAACCTCTAGCTGTTCACCTATGATAAAACCACCAATTTGCAGTTCTCAAGTATCCTAGGAGGCACTGCCCCTAGGTAGACCAGCTATCATCCTGTATTCTATGAACCTGGACTGACAGCTGGGAACAGGTGGGCAACAGTTGGGTAGGCATGGGGTAAGTAGGGAGGGAGGGAAAAGGAGTAAAGCGGGGTAAGGGAGCCAAGGGGGGCAGGATTATAGTGGGAGAGGGGGAAGGGAGGGGTGGGAGGGTGAAGAGCTGCTGGGCTTCTTTCGCCTTTGTTTCCCTGATCCACAAATCACCCTCTCCACCCACAGATTGTTACCCTGACATCCAAAGTGTCTCTTCTGACCCCACCCCCCAATTGCTCTCTGCATCCCTGTATCACTGCTCTGCTGCCCCAGAGTGGTGGACGTATCAGTGGAGGGCTCCCCCTGCCTGTCTGTTCCTGGGGTCTCTGCAGACCATGCTGCCCAGTGAACTGAGATCCAGCCCCCAGCAGACCTTGCAACTGAAGGGAGTGAAAAGTTTGTGGGGGGAGGGAAGGTGGCAAGCTGTTAAGCAACAGATCACTAGCACTAGTTAACCTTAACAGAAGATAACATACCTTAGAAGTAACACCTAACTCTAATGTGCAATCTCACCCTTTGTCTTTATCCATAAGCTCTAGTGGCTCTAATGTCATTTTTATATCAATGTAGGCATTCTTATTTTCATACTTTTCTGTTGAACAAAATGTTAGCAAGTGACAAGCCATGTATCCTTGATTGTACTCTGAGTTGTTTAGCAGCATTAAATGTGGTTTGGAGCCTGTCACTGCAGCATTTCTTAGTGAGCTTTTTATTATTCTGATGCTATTTTTGTCCAACCTGTTGGAGATGATAGGGACTTGTGCTTATGGGTTTAAACCTATGCTACACTACAGACTGCTTAAATTCTTTTCCCCTAAACCTGGGATCACTGACAGACATGACTGTAGCAGCAAGAAGGGATTTCACATGAGTGATTACCTAGTTAACTGTAACACCTTCTAGTAATGTTATCTTGGGGAAATAAAAATGATAACCTAGGTCACTTATTTATTTGCAACATAAATCTATGTGTACTTTTGTTGTAGGGGCCAGTTTTTTCATATGACTGCCACCAGTATGGGCTCTCTTCCTAGATGTGGCCTCTATTTTTGGCATATATATAATATATGTATATATATATACATAAACAATTTTATAGACCGGTCTTCTTAACAAACTATAAAATTTAATAACTTGAACATATAACAACAACTATTGGTCATCGTCCGATTGGAGAACATCTGCTTGGGACTCCCCTTGTTTATTAGTCAGTCTGTCTTCTCCTATAACAGACAATGCCAATTAAAATACTTAATAAGATGAGAGAAAACAGCGTCATAGCAAGTCCTGAGCGGATGGACATTCGCTGCATCAGTGTCTCCTTTATAGCCGTCACTTTATTGACTCGAATGAACTGTAGTTTGGTGCTCGACGGATCTCACAATCGAGCGGCTGTAGATTACCGCTTTGCTGAGGTTAGACCTGTAAAGAAAAGAAAATGACAAAACAAAACAAAACAAAGCACAAGAGACTCATAATTGGATTCACTGTAAGGATACTGGGTGAACGTCGGAATGGCGAGTCATCCAGTTGTGATGAATGATAATAGGAGGACGATCGGGTTTTTCTTCTAAGTGGACAGAATAGGT
>NW_005843311.1:174658-209325 GCF_000455745.1 Alligator sinensis | reverse complement strand
GGGGCTCTTTGCTCCACAGCAGGGCTGACCCGTCCCCTCTGCTTCCTGACTGGAGCTCTGGCAGAGACTTGCTTCACCCTGTCCTAGCCCCTGTCACTGCTGTCTGCTTAAGCAGGAAATCCCACCCTGTTTCCCTCCCCTCTTCCACAGCAGAGACCCCCAGCCCCATGAACCCTAGGCGTGTGGTATGCTAGCTATTACAGATGTGTGTGTGTGTCCAATTTCACTGGGACAGGCAGACAGAACAGTGACCGTTTAGGGCAGTTTGGAACTAATCAACATGTCAGCTGGTTACCTGTTTAAGAAGAGTTTGAACTAATGGAGTGAAAGTATTGTTTTGATGATTAGGTGATAAACAATGTTATCAGCCCCCTGCTGGCTTGCTTGCCTGTCACTTTGCTGCAAACACTATAAAGAAGCAGGGAGGGAGATTGAAAAGTTCTGTAGCATCAACAGATGCATGCACTGCACCTTCCTCCCCCACCCCCCACTTGCCTCAGAGTGCTAGCAGGGGGCTGGGGGCTGGTAACACTCCCGCCCCTTGAGCAATGAGTGGGGAAAAGCCTGGGATGGTGCAAGCAGACCTCCATAATCAGAACATCCTGCCGGGGCTTGGCCGTGCTTCTCTCAGCTCAGACCTGTGCAATAGAAGGGAGGGGTGCTGTAGCACCCCCGGCTTCTAGCCTGAGCCACTGCAGGCGCGTGCCTGAATTTCCTCCGTCCAGAGAGAATGTCTGTCTGGTTACAAACCAGTTCAGCCTAGCCAGATTAGACAGACCTACAAAGATTGAATCAATTCAGGCTCAGGCTTTTTGTCCCTAGCCTCAGTGTTTAGTAAGACTGAGGAACATTAATCCAGTGATTTTCAACCAAGGTGCTGCAGCACCCTGGGGTCTCACAAACTCCTTTGAAGGATGCTGGAAGGTGTGAGAAGATAAAGTGCAGGCTCAGATTTGCCCCTGCATGGCCACTGCCTCCCCACACACATGCCCACTCCCTGTGCAAGGAGATAAGTGCTATAATAAATACAGTTTTTGAAATGGGGCGCTGCTCAGTTTACAAACGTTTTAGAGGAGTGGCTTGAGTCTGAAAGGTTGAGAATCACTGTCTTAGCCACATTAGGGAGACTTACTTTAATTTATGCTTTCTTGCTCTCTCCACAAGGTTGCCTTTTTCCTTTCATACCTCTGTTTCTCTCTCCACAAGATGTAAGTTATACCTTCATAGAGTCCCACAGATTTAGTTTGTTTGTAGCTCAATTGAAATGTACTGGTGATATAAATTAGATTCTCTGTCACTCCATTATACTAACATAGATTTCCATTATGTTTGGACCAGATTTATCCCATTAAATCCAGCCTTTAGACCACTTCAAATTCTATCTGTATGTAGAGAGTCTGTTCTGATGCAACTTACAAGATATGGGATGGCGGGGAAGAAAATAACATAAGGTACATCGTCTTAGACCACCTAAGCCTTTCTTATATGCACCCCTGACTTTGTCTCATTATCTTTCAATGCACATTTGCTGTGGAGAAAGAAATTTGCTGGTGATAACAGGAATAAAGAAACTGTAAAAATATCGAATGACTATTGCACAGTAGAATTGTACTTAACATAAAGCAAGCTGTAATTAGATCTTTTTGCCATATTATTTTCTTTTTGTTTGTCAGAAAAAACAAATCCTACTTTCTGTTGAACTGATTTGTAATGCAAGAGTATATTACAATTATATCTCTGTATAATGCAAATATACATATTTCATATTCTGTTTACTAAAACAGGGACATGAGTTTCATTCCAACTAGGCAATTATCTACTGACATAGTAAAATGTAAAGATGGAAGGTTATTGCTTCATCTTAGCCCAGGTACTTCCAGGTCATCTACTCAGCACTGTCACAGAAGTGTTTTGCATCTACTTTTTGGGGCCTGTGCCAGGCTGTCAGCCACCTTCAGCTGCTCCAGTAACCACTTGAAGGCTTGTTTCACACAGACTCTCCTTATTAATTAGGAGATATCCTGGGTCACAGGAATATCCGAACATGGTTCCTTTGCAAACAAAGACTGAACCAGTGGATTTTTATTGACACTGCTTCTGTCCTTCACTGCCATTTCAATGTGTGTGTGTATTTTCTGTTTTGTTGCAATACCTTCACAGAGCAGATTTTTACTATCATGCATGGGGATTTAGCCACATTGCTCCCTTTAATGATAGTGGACAGCATTGCTAAACCCATGTGCAACATGGAGAAATTATGTCCCATAATTTTCAAATGAAGGAAGATAAGAAGTTAGTTCATTTTTTTTTATCGCTTGTTAAGGAAAAGAAGAATGAAGACAATTAAATTGTTTCACGTTAGCTTTATTTATCCACCTATCTTGTCTTCTTGAATCTGAAAGATTTATTGATTTTACTTGTTTACAATGAATAGTGATTATGGTGCTGGTTTATCTAACTGGCAGTCGTCAGAACTGATGGACATAGAAAAAGAGCTACAGCAGACACCATGGCACTTGCAAGTTCTCATCCATTCATATATATCATCCCACCATGTTCCTCAACCCTGATCTAGAGGGACCTTTTGTAAGAGTCAGGGGCTATGTAGTCTCCTTGGCCATGTCTACATGAGACACTGATTGCACAGTAGCTTGTTACTACTGGGCAGTAGTGTCACATGTCATGAAATGTGACACACTGCTACTGCGCAGTAGTAATGAGCACTGTGCAGTCAGCATCACCTAAAGGCCATTTGGTGACACTACTGTGTAGTAACTCTGGTTACTGTGCAGTCATTTAGTGTTTGTGCATGAAAGTACTAAATGACTGTACAATAATGACTGCACAATCAGTATCTTGTGTAGCTGTGGCCCTTGTTTACTAACTTTTTGGCATCAGAAGAGCCCGGTAACAGCATATGAAACTGAGATATTGTGCTGTGTATACCTGTCCAGTTTGCTCATTTAATGTACTTGTAATGATGTGTGGATGGTTGTTATTAATCTCAAATGGATTTGAATCAATATACTAAATTAAGAGATCAAATATCCTATTTCCAAGTTCTTCAGTCAGTTAATCCCATCCAATGCTATTTTAATCTATAGCTGTATACTATTCTATAATAGTAGTAATTCTGAACTATAAAATAAAAAAAAATGATATGAATGAATTAAGGAAAAAATCTAGAGACGAACAATGTTGATCTGTCTCACTTCAGTTTGGGAGACAGAACAAATTGCAACTGATCTTTAAGGTTATGCAATACAATTCTCACTACTAATCTTAGCCATAACCTTACCCTAAACCTAAACTTTTTATTTCCTCATATAATTTTGAGGGAATGAAGGTTGCTGAATTCTAAGATTTCAATATTTCATGTTTCTTCTTGAGTCAGGATGAAAAATAGCATTCTTGGAATTGTTCATTAAACAGAATATTTATTCCAACTGCATCTAAATATTTCATTTTGATAAAGTTGCAATGCTTCATTTTGACTTGACAAAATATATAATTTTCGCAATCCCATTCAGCTTTCTTAGATAAAATAATAGTGCAAAATTAATATTTAAACTCTATCAAAATGAAATATTATCAAAGTTTTTAATAAGTTTTCAATATGTTTAAATATATTTTTTCAACACAGTGCATTTGTGTTGAATCAACATTTTCAAACACAAGATTGCTTTATTATATATTTTTTTCTTTTAACCAGCTCTAGAACTAAGCATCTAAAATTCCAGTAGAAGTTAGGGAAACTGAGGGATCAGAACCTCTGAATTACGGAGCTTAATGTTTCTGCCTCAAACCATCTATCTTCAAAATGAAATGATATACACACCTTACAGAAATGTTCATGATTGGTTAATGTTTACACTATTTTTATGATATAAAAGCTACCTCCATCTGAAGTGCTGCTGTAATATATATGTTAAACATCTCTTAGACTGACCTCACTCAAGGCCTGATTGCTATAGTTCTAACTTTCATCAATTTTGGCATTCATTCTTGAAATTAGAAACTTCTTGTTTTTCTAACATAATCACAATCTGTAAATGGCAGAAATAATGATTTGGTATTTAGAAAGTGCTAAAGCATTAGAATTGTTATGATTACGTGACTGAAAACAAAGAACTTTATTAAATTCTTCATATGCTTTCCCTTGAAATAACCCTTACAATATGACTTGCCCCTAATTTTTTTCTTAAATAGAATTAGGCTTTGACTTTTCCATCTCCATAACAACATGCTTGGTTTCAATACACTGATCATAGTGGGAGCTCCACATAATTTCTATATTTAGCACTGCTAAATACAAATTATTTTTTAAAGAATTCTTAGGACCTTTTTCATAAACTCTCACATTTGTATTGTGTGCAGCCAGCCTTCGACATTCAATGGACAGACAGATGTACAATTATGGAAATGCCTTTTCTTTGTCCTATTAATTTCTATATCTAGGTTTAGTTGACCTAATATTATTTTCCTTTTCTCATTTGCATGTCATTTTAAATGGTCAAATCGACCAGCAAAGTAGCAGATGTTCTAAGAGTAACTCTGAATTCCAGAATAGCTATTGCCATGTGTAGACAAAACAAGAGGTGCATGTGCAAGGCACTTTAAAGCAGGCTAAATGCTTTCATATCACTTTAATGGTGTCAGTGTTTGCATGCCTCAGCGGCATATTGTGCATCAATTACAGCCGCTATAGGAAATTTGGCAGTGTAATGCACCTTAAATGACTTGGGGTGCAGCAAACTAAAATTCCCTCAAGGAGTTTTGGTTTCCTGCCCCTACAGCCGTGGAGCGAAGCACCAGGCTCCATGCAGCTCAGGGGCTCCAAGAAGCCCTGCAGGCAGCCTGGCAGCAGTCCAGGAAGGCAGGCTCTGCTCAAGAAAAGGGGTGAACCTAATCTCCCCTCCTCCCCACCCTACCCCCAGAGCCTGTCTGAATTGTGTGGGACCCAATGCTTCCCTCTGTGGCTGTGGTGCCCCCCAGGACTGCCTGAGTGGGTGCCTGCGGGCAGGTGCTGCCTGGGGGGAAGAGGGAAGGAGAGGGGATGGGGCCACTGCTGCTGCAGAGGGAAGCACCAGCTGCCCCCACAGCCCAGGGACTGCTCTGCCCACCAGCAGCTTGCCCTCCCTTCCCTGCTGGAGAGGCAGGAAAGTCAGCGGGGGGCGTGCATGACACGGGGGTTTAATCAGCCCTGAATTGAAGTAGTGTTTTTTAAAACCCACTGCTTCAATTTAGGGCCCGTTTCATCTACACACGCTCTATAATAGCAAACGACAGCAGATCCAAACTCCTGCTCCAAAACTTTCCAGTACTCCAGAGCTAGCATATATTCTCAGTGTCTTATCTTTCCCTGAGGGTACCGTACAAGAAACAGGCAAGAAAGTGATAAACTGTGATAGCTTCATAGATCCTCCCTTTGATCTAACCTTATTGTCAGAGTATAACAAGGCTGAATCTCTTCAAATGATACTTCCTACACCATTAGTCTGGCCACAAAATACCAGGGCATGCTAGGAAGATGGCAGGGAGAGAAGAAAAGGACCAAACTGTTGCTGGTCTACAACTGTTCCTAGAAGACAGATAAATAGGGCAATAACTAGGTGGCAGAGTTTTACAGCAGCTCTGATGTTCCACTACCCTATGCTAAAGCTAGAGATACTTTAAGCAGTGGAACAGGACCTGTGATAAGACCATATCCTTCATTCAGTTGTACTATACAGAGTCTTTTCTTTCTGTGATATACTTTTTTCTAGATGTGGCTTTCCTTTCCAAAACAGCCTTGTAAGGGCTCTTGTAGATCTTCCAACACCTAAAATTTAAGTGCTTTTCTCCAGGACGGTGATCCAAATTAAGAGCTTTAAAAACCTAGATTTGCTAATGGGGAAGATAGGTAATTCCCAAAGTAATCCAGAGTATCTAGCTGCTAGAGGTGCCCACTGAACCAGCTAGCTTTTAGGACCACAAGAGGCAGGGATGTGCCTGAACCCATTTTTATCCCTTAAAAAATTAGATAAATGAGTTAGAAGTGCAAGGGAGGCTCTCTTGCCATCTTGGAAGACAGATTGAAGGAAAGGAGTCATATTCCTAAAGCCATATTCATAGGAGAGTCACATACCTAAAGCCAGGACACCTACCGGCCGGCAGTGTGTGTGGGGGCAGACGGGCTAGGGTGCCCAGGCAGCAGGGCCAGATCCATTGGGGGCAGAGAAACTGGCAGTGGCAGCTGGAAGGAGCCACCACCCCTGGGGCTGCTGGGAATCTGAATCTGGCTGCCACGCCACCCTACTTTTGCTGTATGCCTCGGTGGCAGTGAGATCAGCTGCACATGCCAAGGTCTGGTCTGTCCCCATGCCTGGACCTGCTGCAGGACAGATAAAATCCTTCAGTGGGCTAGATCCAGCCCATGGGCTATGTTTTGCCAACCCCTGGGCTGTGGAAAGGGGAGAAGGGTCAGAGAGAGGAACCGCCTTTCACCTCTCTGTTTATATTTGTGTCAGAAGTCACTAACTTCTGAGGGGGAACTCTGATTCCCTACAGTCAGACTTACTTCTTTAAGTTAACCAATGAGTGTCTGATGTAAAACACATCATTTTACAATAAGTTCAAGTGATTTGATGAAGAATAACTTGCATTTAAAAGCTTGTCTAAATTTATCCCAACCTCGTAGTTGTTTCAATAAAAGATATCACTCACAAAGATTCTTGCCCCTCTGATGTAAAATGCCAAATTCCATATAAGTCATTACTACATGGCCAATTTGAATCTGACCTTTTGTATGTTTTGCAATTTTTAATAGCCTCTGTCTTCTTTTTTTTTTTTTAAGTAATTTGATTTTTTTATAATTCTATTATTTTTTTATTACTTAGCTCCTGAAAATCCCACCTCCCAACCTTTTTAAGTGTCAATTACTGATGCTGTTTATCACTGTGATCATTCTACTTGTTTTATGCATTTCTATAGTGATTACTACATAGGTGTCTAGTATCATGAAACTCAGATATTCAAAAAAAAGAAGAAAAGAAAGCAGGAACATTTTAAACAGACCTTTGATTAAAATCAATAGAAGGTCAAAAGATTCCATGTGCATTCAGCTCCCAGCAGGTGGGTGTCTGCTGGAAGTAGAAGCACAAAGTAGTCTCCGCAGAAATGAAGTTTGCCTGAACTTAATGAACTGATTTAGCCACATGCCTACGTTTTTATAGGTGCTCTAATTTTTATTGTTTTCTGAATTATCCATTTGCTGTTTTCCTATTGGACTAGAGCTTCATTAGTTAATGTTTGTAATGGGCTTGAAAGATGAAAAGCACTCTATGTTTACAGTAAGTGCTAAGTGTTGTTTTTATCTGCTATCCGGAGAGCCTGAATGTCTTTAAGTCCGTTTATTTGGTACAGAAGATCTATTTTAGAAAAATGGGGGATGTTTTCTGGTTCCTTATTCTTTGATGCCATCTTGGAAGAATATCCACATAATAAAGAAAACAAAAAGTTTCTTCAGTTCACAAGCCTGAGGGGAGCTTATTTAAAGCTAATAGTTTTTCAGTTTCTATTTACAAGAAAGAAAATAGAAGTACTGTTTTGAGCCATTATAAATCAAAGATCTTATTCCCAACCATGCAATATGGTTATTTTTCTCAGGGAAATAGGGTACCACTTTGATTTGTACTGGTCCCAGAAAAAGATAAAACAATGGTCACAAAACTAATCCATTCCTCATTAGAATCAATGAGCATCTTTATATGAACTGGAGTCAGCTTAATGTTAGGAGCAGGCAAGAGAAAAAGAAAGGGAAAGGGGGTTGAGAGAGAATAGGAAGGAAATGACTGAATCCTGGAAAAAATAAATTGGGTCTGTATCTAGGGAAATCATTCTTATCATTTGGGGGATAAGGGATTATTCAATTCTTCACTTATTTCTGTTACTGTTGGGTTCTTCTTGGCTGGAATTCTTCCTGGGTTCTTTCTGGTTTGCAAAAACATGCAAGGACAAAAATAATAATAATAAAAAAGCAGATTAAAAATTTGGGCTGGCAAACACTAGAACATTTGCTCTCCCATATAACACTGTTTTATCCTTACTTCAAACTAAATCAAACCATGGCTGTTAGATCTTACACAGTATACATCCCTAGCTGAAACTTCAGGCTAAATTTTCATTTTGAGCAGTGAATTAAACACTTAAGTATCCTATGTACCTGATGAGCCCTATTATCTTGCATTTTTATTCAAGCCTTTGCAGCAGTAATTGCCTGACACAGAATCAACTGACTTTGTAAAACCAAAGTTTCAAATGTTTTCTTCACAATATTGTTCTCCAGCTTATTATGCTTAATATCACTCAGAACAGTCCCAAGAAGGTTGAACAAAATTGCCTTGTTTCATTTCTAATGTACTGAAAGTGTTCTGTTGCAGTTTTATCTCCCTGCTATTTTACAGAAGTGACACAAATTATTAACTCTGTTTTTGTGAACTGCCATTGTTCACAATAGAATCACTGCATAAGACTTTGAGGTACATATTGTGAATTATAAAATGAAATGTGGAAATCAAGTGATATGATTGGCTTCCCTTGCAGTTAACTGAATGTAATAACATAAATAAGAAGAGTCCAATTCTTTTGTTAGTTGGCTTTAAAGGGACCCACATAGACCCTGGGTAGTTACAAACAACTCTCCTGAAGAAGGTATCCATGATTATTGCCTCATACTGATATAAACCAATTATAGTTTTATTTATACAGCACTTCCATCCCTTCAGTCTTTTGAGGAACTTGGGATGAAGCACAATTTCTATAAGCCTATTACAAATAATAATAATATGTATAAGGAGCAAAAGATAAGAAAACCTGATTAAATATTTAAAAAGTTAAACTATTAAAATGGTAACCATGCACACTAAAATGATAGCAGAAATAAGTACAATGTGTTTTATACTAGCAAGGTAGATTCTGTAAGTCCAATAACTAAATTCTGATCTAAAATATTGTCCTGTTAACATATAGAACTGTAACTAAGATAAAAATCTGCTTTTTACTCTCATACCTGGCAAGCAGAATTGTGACATTTTCTCCATAAGTCTTAGATAATGTTGGAACTATGTTCAAACTAAATCTTTTGGAAGATTCTAAGCAGTATATGGATCCTTTCTCCTCATATGTCTACGTCCCTGTTTTTGCCCCTTTCCTTCCTGACCCTGACCAAAATTATATATGGATGTGCCAAAATGCTGTAGCATAAGCATAAATCAGTGCACAATAAATTGGCCTGTTTCTCTCCCTACAGTTTTTGGCATCATGGGCAGAGGAGCATGAACACTTGAAAAAAATTGCTCTGTACTTTCATCTGAATTTTTACAATAATCACTTTAGGTGTGTTACTAACCTTTTTTCCATGCTTTCTAGGCACATTTGTGTGACTGAACTTTGCAAAAGATAATGAAAATGAATTATAAATTATCATTTAAAGTTAATTTTAAAGTCTCTTTTTCTAAGTAGTTGCCCCAAAAAACTTTACATAAGAGTTATGCCTGTTGAATTAAGGGAAACGTGACTTCTGGCAGACTAATGTAACCAGTCACAATTAAGTAATACAGATCCAATAGTAGGTGATTTAGCAAAGAGAGTCAGGGTTTATTTCATAGAATGATTTTAAATGAGGAAGGTATTTTTTTAAATTATCATTTTTGAATCAAGGGCAATTCCATGACTAAAATAGTAAGTGCAATTTATCAGGTAGCTATGCTTTTTTCTAACCCAGTTCCAATAGTAATGATGATTTTTTTTTATGTTTCAAGCCACCATGTAGCCATAGCAGAAATTGTGAGAAATCTTGAAGAAAACTTATTTTTGGCACAAAATTTCCAGCTGAATTTTGTGGTTGGAACAAGTTTGTACAGTTACCTGAATGATCTCAGCTACACATGCTGTTGCTAAAGTAAAATGTCTGCCACATGTTATAACTACTCCCATTTCTGGCTGAATTTTAAGTCTGGCTGCAATAAAGTCTAGGAACTTTGACACCACATGGGCCCAATATCCAAGATTTAAATCTTTCATACACTTCTTGTTGTGCCATAGTACCTGGAAGTTCCCTATTTGACTTTGTCTTTGTAATTCCACCCAAAAAGCCACAAAGATTCCCTAGGCACTTACTAATTTCTAAATGTTTAAATGCAGTCTTGTCTCCCACAAAGAGAACAAGGTGAAACCAGCATGTTTTCTAATACTTAGTACTTAAAAAGATGCAGCTGAATTGGTTCTGTGGTTTTCAGCAATGAGTGTTGCTATTGTGTCATGCAAGTTTCTAAGCTCTCTTAACCACAGCATCAAGGGAAGTCATGCTCTTGTTTCCTTGTAACCTTGTAAATCACACTATCCATTTACATGCTTTTAGTAAACAAAAGGATTTCTGCAAGTGCTTTCATTAAACTGAATTTCCCACTGTGATGACAGTCCTCTGACCTATGCACTGAATGACTACCTGAGGTTGATACTAGTGACTGAAAGAAAAAACAGCCAAGCTGGAGCATTCAGAGACTGTGTCCTTGGGAGACAAGTTTTCAAAGATGGATATCTAAGTGGAGAGAATATGTGGGTTAGATGACTGAACATGGAATTAGGAGACTGGACCTTTTAACTTCTATTGCTAGTTCTGCTACTGTCTCAATTTTGTAACGTTAGGGAAGTCATGTTAGCACCCTGGCAAAGACTTCTCATAGGCACAGGACAAACCTCAGGGGGACAAAGGCAAGCCCCTCAGTGAGTCCTACCCATTTAGGGATGCTTCAGGCACAGAAGAAGACCCCTATTCTTGAGGTGGACACATCTGAACTGCCTATAGGAGGCTCTGCTGCCGAAAAAGTCTGCAAAATATAGCACTATTTCATCACTTTCCACAGCCCCCAGCCCTATTCCTAGTATGCCCTGCATCCTGAGGTTTCAAAGACAGCAGCTTGCAACACTACCATAACAATTGTGTTTGTTGGGGACCTCTCCTTGGGCAAACTCAGCATCTTGGGGCAAGCCCTATATGCTGCAGCATTGTCAAAGGCAGTAATGAAACACAAAATTACAGCCTCTATGGGTGTGTCTACATGTGCATTTAAGCACACCTAAATTTAATGCACATTAGCTTAACGCACATTAAGTGGGTTTAGGCAGATGTCTACATGTGCTGGCATTAAAGCACATTAATGCTGTGTGTAGACTGACTTGGGACTAAAGTTAGTCCCAAGTCAATCAACACACACAGCGTTAATGTGCTTTAACATATCTACATGTTCACTAATGCGCTTTAACTATTCACGCTAAATGCAGGTATCAAATTTTGGCGTGAATAACCTAAATCCACTATTTTTAATGCGCATTAAGAGCACGAATGTGTAGGCACACACCTTTGATACACATTAAATTAGGTTAATATGCATTAAAGTGTCATGTGTAGATGGACCCAGTTTCAGTTGCTCCGCCTACAAGAGCAGGAGAATAATACCTGTCACAATAGTTGTATGAGGAATAACTAATTTTTGCTTAGAACAAGTACAGCAGAGGCACAAGTTTTTCCCCCCAGCAAGAGGAAAGAAGGGTCAGAAGTGTGACACCTCTTGATGACACAGTTGCCTACCTCTTGGCGACACCATGCAGGCATCAATGACCTAGGAGGTCACTCCAGACCTATGTTCCTATGACTTCTAAATGAACCAGAGATTTAGTCTCTTCACTGCTGACAGCCATCTTACTGTATAGACTGCAGAAGTACAGTTAGTTATGACATCCAGATACTGAGCCCTTGAAGTTCATATATATGAATTCAAAAGGGCAATTACTTGAGTTATGTTTGAAATTTTAGGGCTAAATAATTGCCTACAAGTGCTTATTTAGGAAAGGGTATATGAAAATTGTAGATGTGCAACTAGAGAATACAAATTTGGTAATTCATTCCCCAAAACAAATGGGAAAGTGACTAAATCTACCAGGAAATAAGAGTTCTGTTTGCACTGTATTATTAAGTCAACATAGATTGTGCTACTGACAAACTTTGTCCTTTCCAACATGGACCTTACCTTGTTGAATACAAGTCAGCAAATGATACTTTATCTTGTTTTTATCACCCTTGTAGTAAGATATCTGGGAGAGGCTGCCCATGTAGCTTAATGGGGAATGATGTTTTGGCTTCGTTTTACCTTCTATTATCCTCAGAGGGTAGAGTTATCATAAATATTCAAGTGCGAAGCCAAATGAGATGTTTGGCTTGATTAGTCATATTTACTTAATGCTCATGTAAAACTTAATAAATCCACACATTTTTAGATGATTTGTTTCTTCTTTACTATATTGCCAGTTCTCATTATTTTATTGTGAATCTTGAAATACCTGTCACTTTTATTAAACTCACAGTTCCTGGAACCATGCGACTATGGGAGAATGTCACATTTCCTTTTCTTTCCTCTCCCTGCCTTTCCTTTCCTTTCCTTTCCACAATTCTAGCCCTTGTGGATATAGATAAATGCTTAAAAATCTGAATGCTAAGGGCACACACATTTTGATTGGGCCCTTTGTGCTAGGTACAGTGTTACTGTCCTGCCTAAAAAGCTGATTATAATATAAAGACAAACAAAGAGTAGGAAAGGAAACAAAAATAACTGCCTGGAGCCACACAGTAGATGAGTGTCAGACCAAGCCGAGAATTCAGCTTGCCTGATCCCAGCCCAGTTCTGGAGCACAGTGTTGACTAGAAAGTGAAATGAATACAGAAAGAAAATAATGCTACTTAGAGCTTCTTGAAGTTCAGGAGGAGTGTGCTCATCACTTAGGAAAGAATGTAGTCATTTTGAACCTTGTCATCTCTACCAACTGCTCCTGTACTTCAACTCAGGAACTATTGGGTAAAATATTCAGTGGAAATAATAGGGACTGAAACAGTCTTCTCTATGACTGGTAGGCTAAGTACAGACCGTCAAAAAGCCTGAGGCTGAATCAATTCAATCACTGCAGGTTAGTCTAAGCCTCATAGATCGAACCAATAAAAAAGTTAACAAATATTCACATTTTGATTCTGGAACTGGAGCCACATTCCTGCAGTCACCCAGGCCACAAGCTGGGGGTGATAGTGCATGTCTCCCTGCTCTGTTGACACAGACAGCTAGGGCCAGGGCTAGCCTGCCCATCCTTTGAGCAGGGGTTTATGGGAGAGGTACAAAGCAATCTGGGATGCTGAGGGACTGTAAATTAGCTTGAATCTGGAGGGGATCTGGGACAGAAGTTCAATAAACCAATTTAACCTAAATCATTTAAGTCTGATACTACATTCATTTAGGTTCATTTTAAACTGGTTTTGGCGAGTTTGAAAATAGTTTATGTGCACTGAACTTCTGTTGTGTTACAGATTTGAACCAGTTTCTGATCACTTATACTGGTTTATGTGTAATTTCTGTCACTAGCCCTAAAGGGAGTGCTCTTCCTGCCTACTCCTTTGAGCATCTGCATAGGGGAAGGATCACATTTTGCCTCAAAATTATTTGCTTTGAATCACAGAGTCTGTATCAGAGCTAAAAAAAGATGTCTGATCCCCTGACTGCCAGTCATTAACTCTTCCTTTTAGCTTAAACTGGTCTCTCTTAAAAATAGACTGAATTCACTATCTCATTTTACACATGCCACAAGTCATCTATTTGAATGGGTTCTGGCTGGATACCACTGGCCCACACTGGATTAGAAATGGTGATCCAGAGGTGAAAAGCAAAATCTTGTTACCAACTGTGCTGAAATACCAGTCACCAATTATTTTTTAGTGACAAGGCAGTTTTTGAGCCATTGTAAATTAGATCAGGTTTGAAGTATGCTGCAGTTACTGAACGAAGGTTTGGGTTGATTCATTCAGGAAGGAATTGGACGTACATGAAAAGAGGGGAATTGTTCTTTTAAAGCAGGATTAGAGGAGTTTTTTGGATATGGAGAAAATCAGTTGGTATTTTTTATTCTCCATTTATTGACTGACTGTACCACAGGTGTCAAGACCGTATCTAGAATAATATGTTTAGTTCTGGGTATCTGAATAACAGAAAAATAGTGATTAATTAGAAGGATTTCAGAGAAGAATAACAAAAAGGGCCTGATTGGATGATTAAAGGGCCTGGTAGAATGGATTTGGGATTTGAGAAGACAGATTTAAAAGACTGAAATAGTTATAGCTTGAGTAAACCATAACAAGTATAAAGATGTGAAGGGTTTATTCACCAAGAGGGGACAGGCAGTGTTTAGAGTAATTTCAATTAGTCTTAATTTAAGTTTGACAACAGAATTGAAGTTAGGATTGGCATTCTCTGTAGCCTTCCTTTATATTGAGGCAGGTCCTCAGTTATAGCTCCTATTGTTATGTCAGGGATTCGACTTTTAAAATATCTAAGTTCAGGAAGGTGAGGGGATGGTTTTTCTTACAAAAAATCTTCTCCATCCTTGAAAAGTGAAAGACATAAGTTAACAAGTTTGCAGACTAAAACTTTATTCAGTGATAGCTCCAGCATCCTTTTCTCCAAAGTCTGAGCAGGAAAATGAAGAAAAAAGTTGTGTCTGTATTAGACAGAAAATGGAGTAAAGAGTTAAATAATGTTTTGTTAAAGCTTAGAAAGTCTAATAGTTACAGATATGCTCAAACCCAAACCCCACATTCAAAAACTTATTCTACAAGGGAGTTCAAATTTGACTTGTGGCTTAGCTTATTCTCTCCCGGGAAGGTTCAGAGGTCATGGAAGACAAGTCCAGGCCATAATGATATGTTCCAACTCTTCCTGAGGTCACCACTTCATTCTACAGAGTTTTTTTCTCTAAAGCTAAACCAAAAAAGTTGCTATATAAGGAACTAGAACTCAAGGAAAGCTTCCTTTTATCATTTTACTGTTTATTCTTTTTTTCACAAACCCTTAATCTCAAAAGTGATAAATTCTCCCTTAATGTTTTTTCCCCCCTTTCCCCTATGGAATAACCATGAACAAACCTTAACCATCTATAATTAATATAGTATATTGTGTGTTCAGTTATTTTGTTTGTTTTCTTGCTTCTTTGTTTGCTTGTTTGGCCATTAACAGTTATATGAGAATTTCAACATTCAGAATATGAGTTGAAATATCACTTAGTTGTAAATCATCAGATAAGATGCCTAGTAACACAGTACCTAATTCCTGATTGGAGAAGAGCAAAGAATGTAAGTGACTTTTTGACACACTGTGGTCTGGGTTTTGGGGCTGCTGTTAGTGACAGAATTCTCTCCCTAGTGGCACCAGTGGCTAGCTTAGCCTTTACCAGGCTGTTCATGGGCATTACTATAGCCTGAAATCTCTATAGGGCTCTGGCAATCCTCTCCTGCATCCATACACAGCCTCCCACTTTTGACCAGAACATATTACGCCTCCTATCTCAGACCTTACATTTACCATGTATTGTTCCTGAGTGAGGGGCCTTTCCTTTGGCCCTCATGGTGCATTTACATTATAACCCCTAATGCCACTGGAAATTATTATGATGCCTTGAAATAATCATCATACTGGAAAATGGGACAAGGCAGCACAACTTTGCAACTAGCCCATTTGTCTGTAATGTTTGGCACATGACGGGTGCAGTTCTTGCACTTCTTGCACAGAAGGTTATCTCAAGGTTTCTGTGCCATTTAAGTCCCACTTAGAAGCTATTCAGAGAGTACAAGTGGTGCACAAGCCTCACTTTGGTGTGGTGCACAGAGCTGAATTTCACCCTCTGTGAGGCACTAGCTGTAGAATACTCCTTCCCCTACTGCTAGGAAGTGTTGTTTGTGGGCCTGCTGGCAGTTTTGATCTCACTAATGCAACCACACACAGACCTCCCAGGGTGGAGGGAGAAGTTGAAAGACAGAACCGAATTGCTTTTTGTGCTCTCTTCTGTCTCTGTCAGCGCTGATTCATTGTGAAGTCTCTGGCTTTCACAAGCAAGATGAGCCTAGCAGGGCTCTGTAGCAAACAGTTTTACAATTGTTACTGGGCAAACACAACAATAGTTTAAAAGTCTAGAATTGAATAGCAGGGGTTTATTTTGCTGCTGGATGCTTATGCATACATATGCATGGACAGCAGGGTCCTTTTTCTTGCTCAGTAGAGCTGACAGAGAAAATTAGATATTTAGATATTAGAAAATTAGATATTTACCTGTTGTGTTACCATAATCTCTCTACTATACAAATGTCTAGACCTCTTATCTTACTGTATTGTCTATATATACACTAGATGTGACAAAGTAACAAAGGATGCAGTACAGGGGAACAATGCTGCCTTGTGCAGGATGGAGCAGGAAGGCATTAAATACAACTAGCAGTACAACTAGGTACTGCTAGTTGTATTTAATGCTGAGATCGGAGCTCTGTTTTATTAGACTGTGTACATACACAGTCTCTGCCCCAAAGAGCTTACTACTTAAACAATAAAAACAAAACTTGGGGAAAGGAAACTTTATTACCCTTCATGATCCAAAGAGAGGTTATGTGACTTACCCCAGATCTCATAGATAGTGATAGTGGATGGTGGACACAGGAAATGAACTAAAATCACCTGTACATTGGGGATTGTTTGAAAAAGGGAAAATACTGAACCAGATGAAAAACAAGTAAAAAATAAAACTGAGGCACAAAAAAGAAAAAAAAACCCACCTCTGTAATATAACACTTTTTTGTTTTAAATTACATAAAAAGTTATTAGTAGGATTAGAAGAATTCTGTTAAAAATAATTTTTCTTTGGAATTTGCAAACCAATGTACTTCTTCCTTTCCCTTTGGTGATTTCTTCCCCTCAGTGTTACAGTGAATATTAGTGCTGGTGGTATGCTCCACAGAAACAGTGGGTTTTAGAGAGTTCCACAAAAGAACTAATGTGTCTACAAAATAGGCTCAAAAAGGGGCATTATTATTGAGTAGTTTAGTCCAATAGTACCTGGAAATTTACTCATGGGCCATGTTCACACAGTGATAGGCTCTGGAGGGTTGCTTCTGAAATAGAGAGAATATTGTATGTTATATAATGTGGAGGTGCAAAAGTATTGGGGAAAACAGCAAAACCAAACCCTTGACTGGCACCACTGATGCTGAGCTACTGTACAGATGGTTAATAATCCACTCGTTCAGAAGCTGGTGGGTATTGCAAAAGCCTAGTTGTGCATTCTTCATAATCAATATTTGCTTCCTGACAAGTGGTTATCTGATTATAATGATTTAAAAGTTAAAAAACAAAACAAAACCAATCTCTAGCCCCCCCACTCCCCGCCCCACACTTCTTTCATTCAAGCCTTAAATCTTCCTGGCTTGAGAGGCTGCGGTGTGCTTTTGGGTTTGGGTTCTAGCTGGCCCAAAGATACCTAGAGCATCACTGATCGGTTCCTTCAATATTCAGAAGCAATTAGGATGTAGGCAGTATTAATCTTCTTTAATAACCCTTTAGCAGTGCTTATGGAATAATAATGAAAGCTGTGAAGGAGCTGCATGCAAAGCAGGAAAGAGAAGGAAAGAACTCTATAGCTGAGATGGAAGGATGTATGTGTGAATATGGCTTATTCATATCAAGCCACTTTAGGGCTGGGATTTGGTTAAAATTTACCCTTGCCCCCTCCCGTATATCTGTCTCAAATAGGCAGAAAACAGGCAGCCCACCCTCATTTTCCTGAGACCCCGAGTGAATGATACCCTTATGCAAACTAATTCATTACAACGTGGAATGTCATCAACAGCGTAGAACCATTAAATACATTTAAAATGTGTCAAGATGTTGTCTCCACAGAAACAATGTTTAGTCACTTAGGTCACTAAAAGCAGCTTTTTCAAATTATCCACAGACGTTTTGCCAGGCTGCCCACATATCTCTAGATAAAAGCAAACTGTTTGCTTCACTGTGTAGAATAATTTATAGGTAGAGACCAATTTGCTTCCAAAGAAACAGCAGGTTGCCTTCCCTTTTCTCAGTACAAAATACATTATGCTAAATGTAGTACAGAACATTTGTGTTCAGAAAAGGGAATTGTTTTAATTAATTTAGAGTTATTAATTTTACCAGACATGCCCAGCTTTTGTCATAGAAAGATCTAAATCTGTTGGAGAAGGGTCAAGAATGCAAACAAGGGATTTCTCTCTTTCTCTCTTGCCTTGTAAGTGGAACTGGTGGGAAGCCAACAATCACTTCTTGCAACAACTTACAAGGTTTCAAAATGGAATGAAAATAAAACCTTAAAATCTTTTGAAAGTTCCTATAAAATGGAACTGAACTGAGGCATCCATTTTAGGATCCAAACTGTCAGGTTTTTAATTCTCCCTCACACTCTGTCAGAAGGTGATCAAAGAGCCCTGGATCTCGGAAACAATCCTACTAAATAGTTCATCAAAATCAATGCATCTCCTTGAAATCTTTCTTTCTCATCAAAACAGTGTATTTCAGTGAAAACACATTTTGCTGAAAATGTTCTAACCAGTTTAACATTTAAATTCCCTTTCTTCTCTCAGTCCACTTCCACAATCCCTCAGTCTTAACATGCATACTATATGGGCACTTATACAAGTGCATCAAGGCTGCTCCAATATGCTGCAATTACGTCAGAGCAAGTGCTCTGAGAGCAAGTGCGTCAGAGCAGACTTGATTAATCGAGTCTGCTCGAGTGTGGTAATTACCGCACCCCAGCAGACTCCTGCATCACATGTATCAGTGTCCCTGTACTGAAAAATGGCTGCAGGGGCACTTTAACGAAAGCTTGTTCAATGAGCTTTAGTTCAAGTGCCCCCACCACCATTTTTCCATGCAGGAACGCTGATACACATGACTCTTTGGGCATGTGTATAGATTCCACATATATCTAATTCTGAGCTGCACTTGAAGCAAAAAACTAAGATGACATATCTAATTCTGAGCTGCACTTGAAGCAAAAATCTAAGATGACCCCCATCCAAGCCATTTTTCCTATGATATAAAATCAGAGTTTAAAGGTGTATGTATAAAAAATCACTCTTTTAACATCCTGAACCCACACACACCTTTGTAAAATTTTGAGTTGTTCAGGGTTAAAATGGTAGAGTCTGAGAAACTTGGCCTTGGGGGAAGGTTAATAAAGACACCAACTGGTCTGCTCAGTAGCATTTTCCTACTAGATGTGGAACTCCATTTAATATCATTCCTGGAGGGGATCATCTGTTCCCCTATCCCCTCTGGAGTGAAAATGTCATGGTGGTGACCATCTGGAATAAGTCTGGCAGAGGAAACAGCACTCAGCAGTTTTATTCTGAGAATATAGATATCTCCTCATAAATAGATGCTTCAACTACCAGACACTTGGGGCTGCCACTGAAGGCCGTGCAGAAGCTTCAGTTAATGCAAAAGATGGCAGCCTATTTTCTGGCCCACACATGTTACACTGATTTCATTTCTGCTCATGAATGCAGTAAAAGTTACTGTTTTTTATTTGAAAAGTGATACATATGCTGCTCATTTCACTACATCTATGTGCTTTAACAACCGAGATCAGCCAAGGTCCTCTTGTTCATAGTCCCCAAATTGAGCTATAGGCATAAACCTCTTGTTGAATGATTTTCAGTTGTAGAACCTTCATATGGTACTGCCAGAGCCTGAACTCTCTACACCCAAACACTTAGGTTAGACAAGATATGAAGGGTATCTAAAGGAGAAGCTGGGGTGAGTAATAGTGAATGACAATAAATATTGTTCACGCAATATACATCTTTGATATTTAATACCATTTTATTCCCATCCATCAGCTAAGCAGTGATGACAATGGCAAATGAAGTCTTGATGCTCATTATTTACAATGGTCTAGTGCAGGGCTGTTCAACCTCTGAGTGGAAAAGAGCTGCATTCTGTGTGGGAAATATCTATGTAATCTGTGGGTCCTGCAAGCCACGCACTGTGCAGGCCCCCCACTGCACTGGCGCTCCCATCTGTCACACTGTCTCCCACATTGTGAACACATCTATGCAAGACTCTTTACTGGAGATTAGAGCTAATTACTGTGCAGCAAGTGTCACCGTCTACATGTGCAGATGCTTACTGGCTATGTCTACCTGAGTAAGTACTAAATGATTGTGCAGTAACCGGTGTTACTATGCAGTACTGTCACCAGACAGTTTTTTCCCAATGCTACTGCACCATAGCAATGAGCTACAGTACAATAGCTTGTTACTACTGTGCAGTATTGTTACTGCCTTGCTAGTGTCTGGCAGCACTACTGCATGAAAGCAATGAGCTACAGCATAGTAGCTCATTTCTACTGTGCTGTAGCATCTCGTGTAGACATGGCCACTGTGCAATAATTGGCTCTAATCATGAGTAAATTTTCTACCTGCAAATACAAGTAGCAAATTAACTCTCAATTACTAACTGCGCAGTAGCACACATGTAGATGCCTGACCAGAAACACGTTTGCTGCCAGTCAGCTGGGTAGCAGGGGTAGGAACTTGCTCCCTGCCCCTGGGAGCTGCCTGCTACTAGGGCAGGCTCTGCCACCGGAGCCCAGGTGGGGACAATGTCTCTGTGCCCTGGCAACAGGGAGCTCCCAGCCTCCATTCCATGATCATAGGGTTGGGGCTGGGAGATCCTTATCTCCCAGCTTGAGCTCCGCAGTTGAGGGCCCAGGCTGGGAGATCCTTATAAGAATTCTTATAAGGATCTCTCAGCCCTAGCCCTGCGATCATGGAGTGGGGGCTGGGAGCTCGCCACAAGGAGACATTGTCCCTGTTTGGGCTCTGGTGCTGGAGTCCGCCCCGGCAGAAGGCAGCTCCTGGGGGCAGGGAGTTATGTTCCAGCCCCAAACCGGAGACAACTGTTTCCTGGCCCTGTGCTCCCTGCTATTCCCTGAGCTAGGACCAGGGGTAGAGCTGCCCCTAACCGCTTCAGGTGTCTGGTGCAGGAAGTGAAAGCAGTCTGCTACTAGGAGCAGCAAATTTTCTCCCACGTCCCTGCATGTGTAGAAGCATGCCCAAGAGAGTTTACTCTACAGTACTTAACCACAGCAGTTGCAGGGGAGGCACCTGAGCAGGAGCCACAAATTAACCCCTTGGGGGCTATGTGCTGGACAGCCCAGGTATAGTATTTAGCAAAACCAAAACTATTTGGCTTGAATCTATGGAAGGGATCTCCCATTCAGGTCCTAAACTGTCCCAGGACTATTTAGCTTCTGACATTCAGTGAATTTTAATTCTGCAAAATTGTATATAATCTATTTTTAAGATAGAAAGCTTCATTATATCAGAAATTGGTTAAAAGTCTTGGTTCTAACATGACTGATGGTTTGCTCCCAAACAAGAGCAGTTCCTTAGAATCAGGATTCCTAAACCTTTAGCTACTAGTCAGGAAATGGACAGGAGAAAAACAAGGAAGAAGGGAGAGAAAAACATTGCTTTCCCTGCTCTGCCCCTTTTTGGTGGGGAGAGAAGGTTTACTGCTGGCTTAGCATCCCCTAATGACAAGTAGAAATAGAACTCCATGGGCTGCTGTCAACTTGAAGGAATCTGAATCTGAATTTTGAAAGATATAGCTCTTTCCTGAGATGATATCATGTTTTTTAAAGGATTTCCTGAAGCTTGTGTCCTGATGAGAAAAAGTCTCTTTTTATTAATTTGTAGGGTTCTAGTTATCAATAGATCAAAGAGCTATAGCAGGATGCAGTGTCTGAAGCCTCCTTAAGCATATACTTTGTCACTAGTACAACTTTGTAAGCTTTCCCTCAGAATATGCAAACCTTTCCATGGCAGTGCAGGCCCAGACACTTCTGAAATTTTTCCAGGTCTGCATTTCATGTATGTTTATGAGCGCATATTAGGAAGCAAAAGTAGAAATGTCCCGATCAATGAACAAAGAGTGAAAGAAAGACATAAGGGGGAATTATCTACCTAAATTTAATGAGACACTTTGATAAAGCCTCAGTGTTTCACTGAAAATCCTTAACTTGCAGAAAATTTTCCGCCATGGACTTCATTGTGTCTACAGAACTTGCTTGATGAAACCTTGTATTTTTCTTAGTCATGGGGTGCCTGTAGATGTGTGGGATGCCTGCTCCAATGCACCGTAATTACAGTGTGTCGGAGCAGACTTGATTAACTGAGTCTGCTGAAGCGTGCTAATTAGTGTGCTCCAGAAGTTTCAGCATCTCATGTATTCAGCATCCCTGTGCTTCAAAATGGTGGCAGGGGCATTTTAACTAAAGCTCGTCACGTGGCTTTAGTTAAAGTGCCCCTGCCACCATTTTGAAGCACAGGAGATGCTGTTGGCACTTAATTAGAGTGGCTCTCTAATAAAGCGCCTCACACCCCATCCCTAAAGCATGTGTAAAGATGCCATGATGATCTAAAAAGGGGTGTATTCTTTATAATAAAAGGATTCCAAGGGTGAAAACATCTTTCTGCTCTTACCTTTATATCGTCTCTCTCTGCCTCTCTCTATCTGGCTGTGTACACACATTCAAATAACTTGGGAGCATTCTCTCAGGTTTGCTGTCTGTATAGAGGAACTTACCCAGAGCTGCACGTACAGGCATTTGAATGCTGAGGCCCTAAAGAATGGAGAGCTTGAAGTGCTGACACTGTACAGCTGGAGGGCAACGGGGCTATGCACACCTCTCAGCATGCTCTATAGACTTCCTTTGTCTGCCTGGCAACAGATTGCATCACTGCAAAGGGCAGCCCGGTTGACTGACCGAGGCTCCCCATGGTCAGCCTGTGTTTCCCTGCAGCACCAGGTGGGGATTACCAAGGCAGAGTGTTCTGGACCAGCGGAGTCCAGCAAGCAACACACTGGTCACATCTACACAATATGCTTCCTGTGCAGTA
The DNA here is from genome assembly GCF_000455745.1 of Alligator sinensis. Lineage (NCBI taxonomy): Eukaryota > Metazoa > Chordata > Crocodylia > Alligatoridae > Alligator > Alligator sinensis. The sequence goes on along the minus strand of NW_005843311.1, from coordinate 186,485 downwards.
TTTTATTACTGCTGCGCAGTAGCGTCATGTGGCATGAACCCATGGCACAATGCTACTACTGCACAGTAGTAATGAGCTACTGCACAGTCAGCATTGCTAGGAAGCTGTGCAGGGATCCTACTGTGCAGTAGCTCTAGTTACTGTGCAGCCATTTAGTACGTGGGTCTGTGAATACTAAATGACCGTACAGTAACAACTGAGCAGTCAGAGTCTCATGTAGATGCGACCACTGTCTCACCGGTAGGGGAAGGGGAGAAGGTGTTCTTTTCTGAGACAAGCCATAGCATATACATACATTTGTTATACCAGGATAAACAGAGTGACTTAACCCTGTTTGTTCCCAGGTTATTTTTCTCCTGGGGTGGCCATTTTTACCCTGTGAAAAATACCCTGAACATCTGTACACATGTGGCTTGTCTCGGGAGACCAGCGACTCTCCCTGGAAAAACTGAATGTCTGCACAAGGCCACTCCCTCTCTAACTCTCTTCCTCCCCACCCCACACACAGACCATACATGGCTTATTGCAAAAGCACACCACTGCCTTGAGTAATGTTGCCATTTATATTCTGATCTATGCCCTTGATGCATGGATTATAGTCTTATGCAATGCATTTTTCAATTCCAACTTCAAAATCAAATAACTCATATGGTAAGATATACAATTAATCATAGTCTTTGGCTTTTAATCAATAAAGCAGAACATAATGTTCATTCATTTGTAGATGTACTTTGGGAATTGCATATGTAAGTTCTGTTTATGAAGACAGAGGGATATATCATATATTATTCCATAATTATCTTCTGTTATCAGATAATATGAATACAGGTCCAGCTTGCTGTAACACTGACTATGCTAGCTCCAAAGGAATGTCATCAGATTTTTTTTTTCTTGTTGTTATTCAGTTCTGTGAATAGTAGCCTTGTTCTTACCATCCATGCTAAAATTGTGGGGAAAATTATGACCTGATAATAACCTTATTCTACTGGAAAATGGAATAGATTTATTTAGCATAGATTTATGCACAATTGGATTGAACCATTTGTAACAGTTCTACAGAAGGGAAGATTATTGTTGTCTTTTTTTTTATGTTGTTGCTTACATTTTCACTTATAGTGGGCAAGGTTCAGGTTTAGAAAAATGTTAGCATCTCTAGGCAAACTGCTGCTGAGTAGATACTATAGCAGACAAGGGGTCAGAACTCCTAGGTTCCTATTTTCATTGCTATTGTTACTATTTTTATTATTATTTCTGTTGTATTCAAGAATCCTGTCTCTGAACCAGAATCCCAGTGCATTAGAAACTCTACTTGCATGGTACAAAAATATGGTTTCAGATCAGAAAAAGCTTGTAACTCAAGCATGAAACAAGAGAAAAGAGAGACAGGCAGACTTATCCAAGAACACAAAAATATGCAGGAATATTTGTCAGCAAGCTAGACAGTGGTCTTAGCCCACCTGCTGCCTAATTATTGCATAGTTTTTTTGCTTGAGCTGCTTGGAACATTTTCAATCAAATATATCTCTGTTGAACTATGTTGATCCATTGAAGCAAATGTGTTTTGTGGAATACATCTCCGTATTGATTTTGATGAAGTTTTCAATGGGAATGTTTGTGAGATGTAGAGCTCTTTGGTCACATCTAATGAGAGAGTGAGAAAAATTCAAATACAAACCTCATCTTTTCAATCCAAAAATAGATATTTCCACTCAAATATATTTTGTCCAAACGTTATAAAGGGCTTATTCCAATGCAGAGCAAAAGCAGATTTTGAAACCTTAAAGGCTGTCATGGAACATAATTGGTACGCTCCAGCCAACATTAGTCATAACAAAAAGGAAATTTTAAGGAGGGGTATTTGAAAGGAGACAATGCAAGCATCTTTCAAGAAGCAGTTGGGCACTTTTCTTTTGACTTCCATGGATACCAAATCAGGATTGTAAGCCACAATTTTCAAATGAAGGTATCTGTTGAATGTGGGCATGTAGTCTCATCTATTTCAAACTAGGTCACTCAGCCTTATTATGTGACCCTTGAGTCTAATTACTATTTATTATTTCTATTGTATAGGGTCTGAAATGTGCTAGATACTTTATAGAAGCCACAGACTGCACAATCTAAAATGAGAAAGATAAATTATCCGGGGTTGTAGAAGATGAAACAGTCAGTGGTTCTCAAACTTTTTTTCCGACGGGGACCCATTTGCAAAGGTCCATGGCCTGTCCCAACCCATACCCCCTCGCCCTGCTGGTGCTTGACCCTGCTAGTGCGCGACCCACAGTCCCCTGCCCGCCTCCACCTCCGGCCATGCTGGGGCCCATCATTCCTGACCCGCAGCCCCCTGCCTCCCCCTACACCCCCAGCTGCCCCTGTCCCACTTGAGGCAGAGTGCAGGCTGAGGCAGCTCCATCTCATGTGGGTGGTAACGAAATGAGTCCGGCCTGACACAGGCTGGAGGGAGGAGGGAGAACGACCCACAAGTTGAGAAACACTAATCTAAGTGATTATGGGCACATGTATTATGTGTGAGGTATAATTTTGTTGATCATTCTCTTTTAAGATAAATACAATAGATTTTCTTTCCCTTCCACAGTTCAACCTGATTGTCTTCCTGTCAGAGGCTTATGTCTTCAAATCCAATGACTGGGTCTTGCAAACCAAAGGCATTTGTAATTCATAAATCTAACCCATTCCCCTGTGCCACAGCCCTCACTCAGATCACAACTTTCATTTAAATAACATCAGAGGAGCTAATAATAATGTGTGTCAGGATTTTCTTCCCTCCCAGCATGCTAAATCCAAATGTTCGCAGTTCTCTTGCAGATAGTCAGCTAATTTCTTGTACGTTCCATCTTTCAGGGGTGTTGGTTGTAGCTATCTTGGCATAAGGACATAGGCAGACAAGGTTCCTTGCGTAAATGTGATATCTTTTATTAGACAAACTAAAATAGTTGGAAATATTCTCCTGTGTAAGCTTTCGATTACAACCACCCTTCTTCAGGCAGAGGGAGCATCTGTAGTTGTATTGTGCTCTCCTGGATGGGATGGAATCCAGTATGAAAGAATTTAGGTCAGTGAAAATGCAAATGCATGGCAGTGAGTGTCAGAGGGGGTGAGAGACAATGGATGAGAGAGGTGCGGGGTGGGTAAGGGGAATGGTGATCTGGTGATGGAATGTAGGTGGTAAATTGTAGAGAGGTTACCTGGGGTATCAGATGGCAGACAGGTTATAATGTGCCATAAATCCATTGTCTATATTTAGTCTATAATTTTTGATCACTTCATGCATCCACTGGATACAAAAAATCATGGCCTAGTGGTAGACTGCACTTTGATTACATCTTCTGCATTATTGCCATGTTTAAGCAAGGAAAGTTCCTGACTCTTTAATGGGTAAATCTGATTTAGATATCATGCTGTTTTGGGTAGAGGCAAACAAATATACACATGGATCTATATGGAGCAGCTCTCATGTATTTGGATGGTGGGTAATAACAATATGAATATTACTACTAATAGTAAGTATCCTCATTAAGTACTACTCATTAAGTAGTAATAATTGAAATTATTATTAGTATACTTTATTATTATAATGCTAAGAATACATTGCAGAACAACCATTTCCTTGCATCCTTGTTCTTATCCTTTTGCTCGTTCACACTATAGTTAACAGTGAAGTCATAAACGTTTGATTAGATTTGTCCTTGTGCTGCTGCTAATACAATCAACAGTGGTTATGGAGTGACAATACCTATTTTCTGTATTCTGAGTTTTATAGTCTCAGTTTATTAAGCATTGCTAGCTGGAGTTTAGGATCCTGGAATTAATAAAATGACTCACTTCCTCAGCAGGATGAGATGAAAAACCATGTTTCAAGAAACTTTTAAAAAGATTTATGAATGTGAAACCTGACAAACAAAATAAAGAGATAAACCCAAGAGCACTTGCGTCTCATGAGTGCAGCAGTGCTGGTCCTCAAGTGACTGGACAGTCAAAGATCTTCTCAGTTTAATATATAATGACTAGCACTAGGTGCGCTGAAACACTTTTCTAGGGAAGAATCACATGCACCTATATGCTCATTAATGTACTTTAGGTAATGCACATTAAATCTAGTATCTCCATTGTGAGATAGTAGAAAAATGTGCATTAGCCTATTGTAATGTATAGCCATTAGATAAGGAGCACTTTTTTGTTATGTTTTAATGAGCATTAAAATAGGCTAATGTGCATTAAAATAGTGTAGATGAGCCCACTGTATCCTTCCTGGACATATAGGACATGTGGTTATCTGGCAACCCTTCCTCAAATGGGCTGTCCAGAATGCCTGTTGAATTAAGACTTATCTTTTCAGCAATTGAAGTAATAGTGACAGTATAATATGTTACAGTTTGTTCTTTTCCTTAGATACTACTGAGACACACTGGGTATTTCTAATCACAGAGTAGGAGTAAGGAAGCCACTGCCATTCTGTGTGGTCCCAAGTATCTTGAAGAAGGCCTTGCAAGTCCTTTTGTCATTTTAAATACAAATGTCATGACCAATCAGGACAATATGATCTAGATGGGAGTTCAGCCATATTAAAAGAGGATGAACTGTCATGCTTCAACTCATGTTAGAATCCTGTTAGAGTTTCTCTACGGTATCATGTCATTTTATATAATTGGAAAGCAATGACTCTTAACTGAAAGAGGTCTGCTGGAGAGGAAAGCCTTGAGCAGTGCATTTGCTAATCTTTTGATTTCTATAGGAGCACAGCATACAGTACAGACATAAGGTAAATGTACCATTTGGATGCATAATAATAGGCTACGAGACTACGTTAGTGCTTGTTTTTTGCTTCCAACTGTTTGAGATTTGGGGTAATACCTGATGAGCTTTCAAATAAGTATAATGATATACAAGAAGAACAAGGTTTCCCATCATAAGACTATAATATTTTGGCTCCTAAACAGAGTAAACTCCAGATCCACAGGGTTCCTGAGGGCAGCAACTGGGACATGAGGCTCACCAGATATAAAGTTGAATAATAAATAATATCAGAAAGAAAAATAAGGGACACAAACAAGGGAGAGAAAGGTATATTCAAGACGTCATGTAAGTTAAGACTAAGGAATTTGCTAATCAATCCAAACCTGTAAATATCAGATGCTATTGTTTTGCTGACACGCTGAAAGCATAGCTCTGATAGGAGCAAACAACCTTATTCCTTTCTAAGGAATTTTAATGCTGAAGTTTAATGATTGCATGGTACATACCATCATTATTAATAATTTCACTGATAATGGCATTAATAGAAATGTCAGGCCATAGGCAGCTAATCCATTTACATTAGGTACAATAATTAAGATTTGGGCAATGGAACAGAAGAGAATGTGCAGGGCAGCATGGAATAACAGAAACAGAACAGCTCATAGAAGAGGATTAAGTGGAAAGAAAGAACATGCAATGTGATTAAATCATTTAGGCCACATCCTTTTCCCACTAACATCTATGTTATAACTTTCATCATATTCAGTGGTGTGAGAATAATCCTTTTTCCCCCCAAATGGAGAAAGTACTTATGCTAACATTTCTAGTAAACTTTACAAGTTCTAACAATTGTTAGTAAAACTTAAAAGTTTTAATATTTTAAGTAGATTTTGGTAGGACAAAAGGTTTATATAAAAAAAAGGGATCAATTCAACCTTCGTTGAAATCAGTCTCTTCATTACCTCAAGGGATTCTAGATCAAATCCATGATGAGAACATTTCTGTAGTAGTAGCAATCCATTGTTTAATAGTTATATCTATTATCAAAATGCCATAATAACTACATCCTGTACACAGAAGATTTTTCAAAAGCTTGTTCTCCTCAGGTGAACATTTCATATTATTCAGTTTCTTCTCTTACTTTTAACAGGCTTCTTAGATCCTGCACCAGGCTGAAATGAAGACCTTGTAGACTGAAGAAAGCTGAGTGCACCACGCCTTCACTGCAGAGAAAGGAAGTATTGGCCTACCCTACCAACTTACATGCAGACAGCTTTTGGTAGCTTTACATATACTGTTGCTACCCTGCAAAGGCACAGCTCTTGCTTCTTTCAATACACATGGAGGAAGGCAGCAAAATATGTAACCCTGGCTAATAAGACTGTGGCTTTCCTATGAAAAGCAAGAGGTAGGCCAATTATAAAAGGATTATTTTGCATTTAGCTTCCAAGACTTTACCTCTTGCCCGAACACTGGACACAAATAGAAACCAATTTCAACAACCTACATTTTTCCTACCTGTGCTTTAGCATTGTTGTTATTTCTCCTTCTTTGGAAATTTGTTTCTTTTAAGTTAGAAATGGGCCCATGGACTAGAATGTGGCCCTCAGATGGGGCTGTTTTCCTGAAATCATGGCTCATATTTTCCTTGGGGCTCTACATGCAGGTTTCCAAAACTCTGGCCTGTCCAAAAGTGTGCCGCTGTGACCGAAACTTTGTCTATTGTAATGAACGAAGCTTGACCTCAGTGCCTCTTGGGATACCGGAGGGTGTAACCGTACTCTACCTCCACAATAACCAAATTAATAATGCTGGATTCCCTGCAGAGTTGCATAATGTCCAGTCTGTGCACACGGTCTACCTATATGGCAACCAATTGGATGAATTTCCCATGAATCTGCCCAAGAATGTCAGGGTTCTCCACCTGCAGGAAAACAACATTCAGACTATTTCTCGGGCTGCCCTGGCTCAGCTCTTGAAGTTGGAAGAGCTGCATCTGGATGACAACTCCATCTCTACTGTAGGTGTTGAGGATGGGGCATTTCGTGAAGCTATCAGCCTCAAGCTTCTGTTTTTGTCCAAGAATCATTTAAGCAGTGTACCAGTAGGCCTTCCAGTGGACTTACAAGAACTACGAGTTGATGAAAACAGAATTGCCGTTATTTCAGACTTGGCTTTCCAGAATCTTACAAGCTTGGAACGTCTGATTGTGGATGGCAATCTCCTTACCAATAAAGGCATTGCTGAGGGCACCTTCAGCCACCTATCGAATCTCAAGGAATTCTCAATAGTACGGAATTCACTAACTTACCCTCCCCCTGATCTTCCAGGTACACATCTGCTGAGGCTCTACCTGCAGGACAACCAGATAAACCACATACCACTTACAGCCTTTTCAAACCTTCACAAGTTGGAGCGGCTTGATATTTCTAACAATTATCTCCGGATGCTGGTGAGAGGGGTCTTTGATAACCTCCACAACCTGAAGCAACTTACTGTGAGGAATAATCCCTGGTTATGTGACTGCAGTATTAAATGGGTCACTGAGTGGCTCAAATTTATTCCCTCATCCATCAATGTCCGGGGCTTTATGTGCCAGGGACCAGAACAGGTCCGAGGTATGGCAGTCAGGGAGCTCAATATGAATATGTTGTCATGCCCAACCACCACTCCTGGTCTGCCACTTGTCACCCCAGCTCCTGGTATAACCTTGCCAACCACACTGGGTCCTACTTCATCAATTCCAACCCTGAGTAGCAAATACACCCCTCTCACACCCGCCACTTCCACGCTCCCCACTGTGCCTACCAGGGAGGACAAAGAAAGGGTGACACCTCCCATTTCTGAACGGATTCAACTCTTCATTCATTTTGTGAATGACACTTGTATTCAAGTTAACTGGATGTCCTTTTTTACTGTCATGTCCTACAAACTCACATGGGTTAAAATGGGCCACAGTCCAGTAGGGGGCATTGTTCAGGAACAGAAAGTTAGTGGTGAGAAACAACACTTAAGCCTGGTAAATCTGGAGCCCAAATCCACTTATCGGATTTGTTTGGTTCCACTGTATGCTTATAATAATTACTGGGCTGGAGAAGACACTGTCTGTTCAGAAGCCACAACCAAGGGTTCTTATTTAAACAATGGCAGCAACACAGCCTCCAGCCATGAGCAGACAACTTCTCAAAACATGGGCTCCCCATTTCTGCTGGCAGGGTTGATTGGGGGGGCAGTGATATTTGTCCTTGTGGTCTTGCTCAGCATCTTTTGTTGGCATATGCACAAAAAGGGACGCTACACCTCTCAGAAGTGGAAATATAACCGGGGCCGGCGGAAAGATGATTACTGCGAGGCGGGGACCAAGAAGGACAACTCCATCCTGGAGATGACGGAAACCAGCTTCCAGATTGTCTCCTTAAATAACGATCAACTCCTTAAAGGAGATTTCAGACTGCAGCCCATTTATACCCCAAATGGGGGCATTAACTACACAGACTGCCACATCCCCAACAACATGAGATACTGCAACAGCAACGTCTCAGAATTGGAGCACTGTCATACGTGATAGTGAGGGGAGAGGCATGTAGAACTGTGACTAAAAACTCTGGAAAAAAAATAAACCCACACACAAACACAAAAATTACATTTGATAAATGTTACACAGATGCGTTTGTGCATTTGAATACTCTGTAATTTATACGGTGTACTATATAATGGGATTTAAAAAAAGTGCTATCTTTTCTATTTCAAGTTAATTGCAAATGGTTTTGTAACTTTTTGCTTTTTAAATCTTTAAAAATATATTGCTGAAGTACTGTACAGGGTTGTACAATAAGAACCCAATGCCATGGCAAAGGAAAGAATGACTCATTCTTCAAACATTAACCACTTTGCTGTCGAAGCTGTTTAAGGAATGTGGGTTCCTAGGTAGTCTTGTAGTAAAGGATATAAGTGCATATTAAAATAGGGTTGTTAGGGATTGGCCAAGACAGTTCAGATAATATGAGTATAACGCTTCAGACCCAAACTCATAATGGACTTCTGACGTGCATGCAAGTTGGAATAGCTCTGTTCCCCATCTGTCACTTAAACCTGCCTCTGTATTTCATGGTTCCAACAAGGGTTTTTTTGTTTGTTTTTGTTTTGTTTTGTTTTCCTAAAGTACTGTTTTTATAGGGTTTTCCCTGTCATTTCTGAAAATGGAAAAATGCAAACCCACAGCAGTAAATCTGAGTGCCCACTATTCATATTAGCAAGAATTCCTCTGAAAAGATCCCCAAAATATCACATAGATTTGCATTCATCCAACTGAAATATGACACGTGTGGCCAAGTTCAATGGAAGATGAGAATACTTAGTGCTTATCAGGTTGCCATGATACTTATCAGGTATCAGGTCACTTTCTCTTGTAAGAGAACAAATTTGCTCACCTATCATGTTTGAATAAAGCCTGAACTTCTGACATGCTAATCCTTGCCTCTATTGAAAACCAATGTCCAAATTCTTTAGGATTTGTTGTGCTTTGAAACAGCTGATCCAAAATCCATTTATCTCAATTAAAAGTCTCCTGGTTTTGAGGGACTTTGGATCAGGCCCAGGTTGTTTTAATGACTGGAAATAAGTTCAGTGTACAGAAATAAGAGGAAATAATATAGTAACTGAGAAAGATCATTCCTCAGACATGCTATGAACTGAATTCAGTTTGGGGGGTGGGGAACAATTCAAAGTCACATTTTTTTAGGTGCATATACTTGAGCACTAATTAAGCCTTTGATTTGTTAAGGAATTTGAATGGAAACAAATCTCCCCCATGTGTTTCATTCCCTCTTCTTTTATCCAGAGCCCTTTTGGATTATTTCCAAAATAAGTAGTACTTGGGCCTAGATTTTGCTCTCTCAGTTTGTCACTTGGAATCACTTCTGCATCTCTAAACTTTACACATATTCCATAGACCATCATGCTACATTAAAAACATGATATTGCTCTGAAAGTCGCATTGCATTCCAGCAGCTCCATTGACTCCTCTGTGTGCCAAGAGCTTTGGATCTCTTGCCAGTTCAATGGTGGGATTTGATTCTCCAAGGTTTTTTTTTTGTTGTTGTTGTTTTTTTTCCACTTTGGCTCACTTTTTCTCCTGAGCCTATGGGACAAGCAAAAGTTCATAACACAGAGGAAGAAGACTAGACAAATATAATAAGGCTCCATGAAAAAAAAAAAAAACATGTAGGCTAGTTCTTCAAAGCTTGTCTGAGAGGGAAGGTAATCAGAGAGAAAGCTTGCTACAGTGACCACACAAGGGACCAATGGAAATTGCTATTAAATGTGGGCTTGTAATTTAAACTTGGAAAACTTAGGGTTACACTAAGTTGGCTGCTGATGTTAGGAGAGAAGTCTGTAATCCTTTCCTTTGTGCATATCATCATACCCACCATCCCTGAGCTGAAGGAGTCTTTGAGTGTACAGTTTCAAAAATGGTATGAAAACATTTCTATTCTGCAATGAAGAGATGAATCAGATGCTTGATGATAGACAGCATAGTACAATCATTATATAAGGATCTACATCCTCCCTTCCAACCCCTTTTATAATCACCTTTTGGAATTCCAATCTATATTCTGTATATTTGCTATTTTCTCCAGCTATAACAGGTATTTTAGGCAACCTGTGTGGCTACTGTAATAGTAAAGTCACTAAAATTTTGCTAAATAAAAGGCTGCCATATGATTTCAAATTGTGTAATTTTAGGTAGAAATGTCTATGCAAAGTGTTTTTGCTATTGTGTGACCCATTTGCTGAAGAGAACTGAGAGAAGGTTGGTATTTTTGATCTGTGTGTTTAATATGTTGTAGCTGGCAAGGCCCCACAAGATAATCAGTGAGACATGCGCGCATGTGCCCACACCTGTGGCATGCTATATACATAAGAGTTTGTTTAGATGGAGTCAGTGAATTCATTCTGGGCATGGATGTAGTATTTAATTTCACTACAATAGCTAGCTGTACATTCGATTTGCAAAGCTATCTCACGTATTTGACTGTGGCTCCCAACCTCTAGTACAGCAACCAGTACTGATACTTTATGATTTGATGACTGACGTCATGAAAGCCATCACCCTACCTTAATGACAATCATCTGTGCTAGGCTTCAAGACATCATAGGTACTAGATTTAGGTGAGCAAGTCATACCAAATGACCTATTTAGTAAACTTATCCCTTCTATTTGTGAATAATCTACAAAAATAATTTAAATACTATACATATTCTTCCTATATAAATATGACTATCCATGTAAATATGATTCAATCCAGGAGTGAACTGTTCAATTTGGCTATGTCTAGACTATTTACTATTTGAGGCATAGGAATAGGTCACCTAAGTCTTAAGCCATTTCTTATGCTCTATGAGTGGATTATAGAACCACTTACAAATAGAGGGAAGGAAATCAGACTTCAAACATGGCAATGTCTGCACTTTTGGTAAAAAAAACAGACAAACTTGTGCAAATACATATTGGCATGGAATGTTCTTTGAACTAATTTTCTATGATTGTCCTTGTGCAAAAGAAGACACATATTGAAAAGAGGTGAAAACACTGTCTACACCAATGATTCTCAACCAGGGTTTCAAAGATGATCCTTTTAAGGGGGCCCTGGGGTGCCATGCAATATTAACACCATTAGGTGAGCAAACATCCACACAAGATCCAGAGATTTCATTAATAGTGTCAAACATTCTGACCTTTTATGGTCTTTGTGAGTTCTTTGCTACAGAAGAATTGCTGTATTATTTTTCCAGGATCAAAAAAATGAGTGAAAGCTTAGAGCTTCTTTTTTTTTGTTTTTTGTTTTTTTAGGGAGGCAGGGAGAAAGGAAAAAAGGGGTGCTTAAGTCTATAAAAGTTGAAAACCACTGGTCTATACAATTCATAGTTTTGTTCACACAAGTATTCAGACAGTGTTTTGAAAGTATATTATCCAGCTCTGCTAGCCACCTCCTAACCAATTTAATGAACTTTAACCTACAAAAGAATTTGAGTTGTTTCAAACAAGCTGCCATGATCATTCAAACAGTTTAAG
>NW_005843311.1:167656-174627 GCF_000455745.1 Alligator sinensis | reverse complement strand
CAGGAATGGAAACTAGCTGAAGTCTGAGTCTTATAAAACATCTAAAAAGAGCCTATGCTAAAAAAAATGTTGACAAAGATACTTTTGTTATTAGAAGTTTAATATTAACTTGGTATGGCTAGTTTTCATCTAATGCAGAATATACTAAAAAAGCCTACAGTAGAACTGCATAGCATGGAGTAGTCTTAGTTAGTGTAAGCTCTGGAAACAGAAAATTAGCTAGCACACACTAAGGAGAAGTATCATAAGTCTCCACATAAAATTCATCTAGAGACTCTGGATTTTACATGAGCATTGAAATCTGTTTGTTCCTGACTTGCATGCTGCTGAAAATATGACCCATTGTACCTGATCCTATTCCACCTAGTAGGTACCTACTTTGACTTAGATACATAAGTGAGATCCTATTATCCTATTCCACCCTTCTCAAGTCCCTGAAAAAAAAACACCTACTTTTGTGACATATCCCCCTCTCAGCTTGAGGACTATGTGATGAAAGGCAAAGAGTTGGAGGAAGATCCTTTTTATAACTGTTCTTCAGTACGTCAGACAGGGTAGAATAGGTTCATATCTGACTGCACAAGTCCACTAAGGTGCTGATTAGGTGGAATAGGTTTTAGCCATAATTTATAATATACCCTAAAGCAACATCAGTGGTGCTCCATCTCCAGCCTGGGGGTTGAATCCAGCACACAGAGCTATGTCATCTAGCTCACACATCCTGAAGTTTGGTGGTGACAGAGCTGTGGGCAGTGTTAATTAAGCTGTGACAATAAATGTTGTAACTGCTTCTTTGCCACCAAATTTCTAGTCCTCTGGAAAGCCCTGTGGGCTGAATGACATGGCCCCATGGTCTGGATTCAGTGTGCAGGCCAGGCCAGTGTGTATAGAACTACAGGCTAACCCCATGTACCAACCCTATACTAGATCTGGCCTGAAAGCTGACCCTGGCCATGGGCTCTGGCGCTGCACCAATCAGCCATGCCACATAGCTGAAAGGCTGCACAACACTGCCTTACATTAATGTATGGAAGACATTGCCCTGGGGAATTAAAAAAAAGGGGCTAAGAGGCTAAAATAAATGTATGTAAACCAAATATTTTGAAAACATGACAAAATATACCATTTTTACTCTTTTTGTTTCCTGAAGAATTGTTTCTTTTGCAAGCTGGTTCCGATATTCCCCATGTAACAAAGATTCGTGGCATGTTGTAGCCTATTAGCAGAAACAAACACCTGGTATGCACATCTGTATGTTATAGGGCTTGCATTGAAGAGGATTTTAGCAGATTCCTTTGTAGGGATATTTGATTTTTTTTTCCCTTTGGTTGAAAATCTGTTAGGAGTTTTTCCCATTGGCTAGTAAAGAAAAAAAAGCAAATCTGATATAAAATATGGCAATGAAGTAGCTCAAGATATAGTTCCATTTCCTACTGGAATAGCTCATTATTTTTCCCCCAGTCATTTTCTCTCTTCTTTTGAGTGAGAACATTTCTCCCTCTGGGGAAAGAATTATTTGTAATACTGAAAATAAGGAAACCTGATTTACAGTATGTTGTATGTGTACTTTATCAGTGACATTAAATAGCAGGTTCAATTTAGGCTTTTGACAGTGAAGTGGTTAATTTCCATTGCATCCTTTGTTTATAGCATTTCTTTGCTCTAACTTACAACAAAGAAACATTAAAGTTTTACTTTAGAATATGAGAAGAGTAGTTTTACTCATGACTGATCTTTCCAGCTACATGGAAAAGCAAAACAGAAGCAAGGGTCAAAAACTAAAGTAACTAGCATTGGGTGCTGTCTGATCCTCTTTTTACACAAAGAATAATTCTAGAAAAATGAAACTCACATCTTCCCAAGGAGAGGTTAGTTTTGATCCCAGGGGATGCTAGGGGATACCTGTCAAACATTTATTGGTGACATTTTTGCACAAACATGGTACTCTGCTCCTCAGTAAGACGGTTCTTTTAGTTAGCACAGCAAATTAGCACAAAGGGAATGAAAAAAGTATGACTATATCGGGGATTCTAGGGAAACATTCCCTTTGGAGTTAAATTCTGATCCTTTCAGAAAGAGACAAGGCACTGAATAAATTACTACCGCTATTGGGTCCCAAATATAGTGGCATCAAGTATATTAACTGAAAAATAATAATCATAAAACTGTTTTTAAATGAAACATGCAAATTTGGTTCTGCTTTGTACTTGGTATATTTTATCTGTAACATGGGCATGCAAGTGGTTTGAAGCCTGCATCATCCATCTTCTGCGACCTGCCATGTTACACACATTGTTAACTTCAAAACCTCACTCTACGCTATACAGTACCTTGTGGACGTATTCAGTAAAAACGTCTTTAAAAATCAAATCCTTCTGTGTTTATATGAGCAATTTAATTAACATGCAGACATGAATTTCTGATTCAGAAAGGGGAAATAGGAATGGGAGAAGAGGGAAGGGGAAGGGAAGGGATCCTAGCTTCTAAATTCTGATTTTTGCATATTTTTATGTGTTTTGCTGTGCATCTGCTCTCTCTTCATATTCTAATAGACCAACTTCTTCATTTTATTTTTTTGTGTTCAAAACAGTTTTGCCCTATGAGAAATATTTGTTGGCCTCATTAACTGAAAGATAATCTTAGTTCTCATCTTGATGTGCAAAGAAGGAAATTACTGCATCACAAGACAGGAGTGTAAACAGTATTTAAATACAGGCATGTGCAAGTAGCCCCATACACACACATATCATATATGCATTCAGGGGTGATATCCAGTTCAGGTGAAAAATTATAGAGCCATGTAATGGATCATACATATTTTACTTTGTCACCTGCCATTTACGGCTTAATCTATTGTCTGGGAATGAGATATTTCTCCTTCTGTCTCTGAAAATGTTGCATTTTCTCAAAATCCCACAAAATTATTCCTACCTTAGATTCAGAACAGACAAAATTCAGTCATAGGCCTGTAAAATCTTTTGCATAAGTAATGACTAAATATATATGTCGACAAGAACTTTATGCATTGGATAAAAGGCATCCAACTTGCAGTGCTATATACAGCATTAGTTGTATATCAAGCCTTAAAACTGCATCCTTTTTATGCTTAGAGAATAAGTCATTTTCAAGTGTTTGACATTATATTGATGAGTTTTTCTTTCTCTCTAAGCCCTCCATATTTATCCTGCTTCAAAGATGTGTATAACTAACACACCCATGTCCTTGCTTGCTTCACAAGAGCCTTTGATTCCTCAGAATTTATTCTTATACTTCCTTGCAATCAACTTGCCTTCTTCTCCAACTAAGGTCTGTGGAGAGCACAACAAAGGAGTTAGGGTGCATACAGATGTTTGGTAAGGTTAGAGGGAGGTTAGGTCATATTAAAAAATGACTACCTGATCTAACTTAGTTCAGCTAGGTGTGGACCTCACACTTAGATCCTTAGTTAGGTCCATCTAACTTCAAACTGTACAGAAGTTCAGGACAGCTACAGCTGTTTAAAAATAGCTGACCTAATCTAAGTTAACCCTACCTCCAAGATACACCTAACTTAGATCAGGCTGGCCATTTTTAGCCTGATCTAACCGCCCCAAATTTCTGTACAGGTCCCAGTGCAGCCCCAGGACTGGAAAACCCCACCCACTGGCCCCAGCTCAGGGTCTGAGCTTTTCCTACCCTCTCCTCCTGGCACCAGGCTATTTTCAACACCCCCCTGCCAAAACTCCTTGTTCCACCCCTGGATGGACAACTCCCACCTCCTGTTCATCACATGACATCCTGATTCCACACCTCAGTGCCTGTTTACCCCCCTCAGTTCCCCCAACCCCTCTCCTAGCCTTCCACATCGCAATTTACCTTAGATTGGGTGGCTATTTTTAACTCAATCTAACCTATCCCTAACCTCACTGAATATCAGTACACTGCCTTAGAGCAAACATATGGGTGAAAGTTTTTGACCAAAAATTGAAACAAAACCAAGCACTGAACATATTTTCCTTTTTTTTTTTCTTTCATAATGGAAGTAGTTCTTGACTCTTCAATCACCTAACTTTGGAATTGGCCAAAAGTATTGGTCTGAGCAACTAATTTAATCCTCACATGCCTTTTTTTAAAAATTATAAAACTGCCTGGTATATTATCCAAATGTGTGTATGCATGTATGAATATAAAGTTCCTAGTTTATGATCACCAGCTAGAAGAACCCAAAGAAATGAGAAATAAAGGGTGACATTTGAAGAAGGAAGATTTTCAATGTTTTCTTAACAGAAGTTAGAGAACAGTTTTCTTAAAAGTCCATTGAAATGTAGCTATTCTATCTGTGAATTCTTCCAATACCAAATTTGGAGATTCATTCAATTAAATTATAATATATGGATTTAAATTCTGCTTAAAGTAGAATAGTAAGGGTGCAGACAGAAGTGACAATTTTAGCCTGATCTGGTCACAGAAAGCAGCCCATACCTGTGACCAAACACAAGTGCACAGCTGCAGACAGCTTTAACAATGGCCGTTCAGGTGAAAATCTGACCCTTCATTGCATGATCTATCAGATAAAGACATTAAAAAATGTAGCATCTTTTGTAACTTGTGTCTGTGGAGCTCCCAGCCTGTTGCTATTTTCAGAATGGGAAGAGGGAAAGGGAGCTGAAGGAGTTCAGTCTGCATTTTTTTCAGCCCCCCTGCAGGGTGGGGTGGGTGTATTGGAGCTCCCCTGAGGTGGGAGGGCTCCAGGTCACCCACCCCACCCTTCAAGACCAGCTGGGGATCCCAAGAATGAACTCCGTTCACTGCCTTTCCCCCCTCCCAATCTGGAAACAGCGAGCACTGGCAGAGAGCTATGGCAATTGCTACACATGCCTGGCTGCAGTCTCCCAGCCAGCAGCTAGATTCCCTTCCCCTGGAACCAACAGTGAACTTGTGTTTGGTCTGGGCTAAAGCTGTAACTCAGAATGCTTTGCAGAAAGCCTTCTGAGGTTCAGCTTGGATCTGCACTTCTGTCTGCACCCTGTAATCAAACTTTTAAGACCGAGTAATTCTGTATGCCTCCATCACACACACACACACACACACACACACACACACACACACACAGAAATAAATAAAACAATATAAAATTTGTATAGAAAAGAACAAAAAGTTCACAATGAGCCACATGTTCAACTTTAAAGCTGAACACATAAAGTGCATATACAGATGAAAGCATATAGTAAATACAGTTTTATGCATGCCTCCAAGTACATAGTGTATGTCTATGCCTTCAGAACTTGGCCAAGCATTCTCTAGTTGTACAGGTGCACACATTTTCTGAAAAAAATGGAAATTCATGTTGAAAGTTTGGTGTACATGGTATACAATCCAAATTCTGTCTTTTTACACACACAAAAACTGAGTAACATGTCTGAAACTTCTCACTGAGTGGATGGATAGATGAACAAATTATAGCAAGTTAAAAGTAAAGAGGGACTGGCACTTTTCAGTTTGATAATAATATCATACCTCACTTCTGTTCTTCAGCAAATGAAGGCAAATTGCTTCTGGATATGATAGAGTTAAGCTGTCACAATTTTAGCTTCCATTTACAGAACAGGCACAAAAAACAATTACTGCAGAGCAGCTGGCTCCCTCTTTTAACACAGTATAGTTTGCTCATTTCCACACCCTGAATCAGATTTGACTCTGTATATCATGCAGTACATTCTTTCTCTGTGTATAGGGGTTATATATGTTTTATTTTCACAAGGACTGTTACGATTAACCAGTGAAAAGCAACAATTCAGCTTATCAAATATGATCCTGTTGTAATAAGTATAAAGTGATTTTGAGGACTAAACTGAGTACACAATCTAGATCGAAGATTCAACCCAAATATGTATCTGTGTTTACAACTTTGATAAGCTCTATGATATAATTAGAATTTTCAACAATGAATATTGGCTAAGGTATCAAGTGGAATATGAATCTGGTTGGAAAAGCACAATTGCTGTAAAGATTCCATTAAAAAGGCAAATTTTCTGTACAACTTAAGTAGATCTGCATCACCAAGTAATAAGCCAATGATCACAAAAAATGTGTTTGTGGAACAGCAACTGAGACAGAAGAATATTTCCAAAGAAATGAAGAAATCATGTTTCCTATGAAATAATGTGATTTCAGTGATTTTCAGGACCAAGAGTATATTTTGCCCCACAGAGATGAAATACAGTCATTGTAGGTAGAAATGTTTCTTTCTATTGAATGTGTAAATCAAAAAGTACACTCTATAGTTATGAAATTGTGTGCACACACATTTTGTAAGCATATATAGTCATTCAAGATAGACCTGCTTTGATTAAAAAAATTTCCCAACATTTCTCCAGTGTTCAGGTGAGATCTACCTTTGGTACATAAAACTGTAATGACAAACTACAGTTAATGGAGTTTTTACAGGATGTTCAAAGTGGATTGCCTTTTGGTAAGACACTGCTGCCCAACTTTGGCAGGGCCAGGGGCTGTATACTGTAATGGCCACACGCTACATGGGTGCATCCCATGGGATTCCCTCCCACCACACAGGCTGGGCCAGTAACATGCAATCGCCGCTCCTGCTGCATGGGCTGTACAGGCAATGTATACACTCCCAGGATCCACCCCTTCCCCTCCCCTCTGCTCCGCAGTGGTGGTGGCACACAGACCCATAGGCTCTTCCCTGCTGCAGCAGTGGAAAAGGAAGCTGTCAGGCCCACGGCTTGCATGTTAACTGCTTCCTGCCTACATGTAACCTATGGGATGCCAATTGGACAGCCCTGTTCTAAAATATAAATGATAATTTTCTTTTTTCAGTGAATACATTCTGGTCAGTGCAGTGATAAAATTAAAGCTTGATCTCAGAATAAGTACAATTCCCAAACATCTGGAGCAAAATGCAGGCTGTGTGGTTGTGGGTAAAAAAAAAGGAGACTGTAAAAGTGAAACCTCTTTATTCCAGGTTTTTT
>NW_005843311.1:124742-167625 GCF_000455745.1 Alligator sinensis | reverse complement strand
AAACCATCTCTTTTGTTGTTTTTTTTTTTTTGGGGGGGGGGGGGGGGTTACACTTGTCAGTATATCCTCTACCTACTCACTTACAAGTCAAAACCTGATTCCACTCTTAATGGCACTACTATAAGCTCACCTGGTATCAGTTTCATAAACCGCTTCTTATGTTTACACTTTCACTTGCTAACAATAAATGTTTTGGAATCCAAATTTACTTGAAAAATGTGTTCATGAACAATATAGGGTACAATTCTTTTCCTTTACATATTCTGAATGTTTTTCCAATTAAAAAAGGAACTGCAGAAAACAAATGAGTTGATATTATCCAATATTACAATACATGGTAGTGTGAGCAGTCCCAGTGTTTATTCATTGAATCTTTATCATGACTTATGTGACAAAACAAGAACAGGCTCATGTATATTAAGTATAAGCCTTTTTAAGGTACTTTTCTAACCTTAGCCAAATTTGTTTTTGCACCTGATTGTAAAAAGATGTACTGTACTGCTCCTTTTACTTAAGGATTCTAGTGCCCTTAATATATACAATATGATATTAGCTACCTCACTCATTCATGGATATGCACCACTGGCACCACAGGCAATCAGAAGAGTAGGTTATACCATGCATATATGAATTACATTTATCTGGCAAGAAAAGAAAAAGAAATAGAAATCTGAGGAGGGAAAGATACTCGGGGTGATTATAATCATTCTATTATCATCCACTGAGCACTTAAAAATCCCATAAAACTGCTGAAGCATTTGATATTGAATGGTTGCTACTGAACATGCATTCTAACTATTTTCCATTCATAAGTATCGTGCCTAGGCACACTTAAACATCTGCTTACCTCCCTTTACATTATAGGCATATTTCTGAAGTCAGTGGAATTTTTGCCTGAGTAAAGGGTGTTGCATCAGCTCCTTTAGATATCTTCTGGTCTTCCAGATACTGATGCACATTTGGAAATCATTCTGCATGCATTTCAACATCGACATCCATGAGACTCTGAGGGACAGTTAGTTTATTTTAAATTATGTCGATTCTCATTCATGAGAAATTTGTATTGCTGTTTCATTGTTAGTTTCTGTTTATCTGTATGACTTATACATGAGCATTAAAAACAATTAAAAGAAAATGGAGAGAGTCAATAGAACCACTGTAAACTAATATCTGCTAAAACTAATCAATTATATATTTACCACACAATCTGACAATCAAAACCAGTTCAAGAAAATTGGCTACTGTATTTGCTAACATTTGATTACATCAGGGTGTGTCTACACGTGTTGCTATGGAGACATTGTTACTGCACCGTGATTTAGTACTTTGTGCAGTAACAGCCCATACTGTGGCATACGTGTGGTGCACTGTTATTTTTAGCAGTGTGCTACACTGGGGGGAACACATCACTACAGTGACATAATTGCAGGTCACATGTAGATGCCCGCGGATGCTACATCTCCATAGTGCATTGCTACGGCGACATAGCATCATGTGTAGATGCACCCTCAATATTTACAGCAAGGCATCCTATTGACTGCTGCTAGATGACTTCAATGCATAGAAGCTTATAGGATCAGAACCTGAATTTCCATAAGTCAAAAATGAAAAGGTAAAAAAATGATTCCTTTTCTTTAGTTCAGATATATTAAGGCTGTCCCCATTGTGGCCTCTAGCACTTGAGAACTTTAGAGACTTCTGAGAAATAAATGGGATAGGAGAGAAGGAAGGTTGGTGGAGACTTAGTTTTTGCCACCTATATGTCAGCCATGGCAAATGTAGAGAGAGAGAGTAGCACACAGCACACTATATTGCAACACTGTAGTGCAATACAGTAAGCCTGTGTTAAAAGGTATCTCTATGGCATGTTTGCATTGCTTCCCACAGGTTTTGCTTTGCTTTGTAGGATTTTAACCTTACAAGTCTTATTAATTGCATCTCTAATTAAGCAATTTCAAATTATTTTAATGAACTAGATGAAGGAGTGGAGAACCTACTAAGTTCACGCACAAATAACAGAAAACTGAGGGGGCACCAAAACCTTTAAAAGACAAAATTAAAATGTAATGTGATTTTGATAAGTTGGACAGCTAAGCTATGAACAAAAATGGATTTTAGGAAGTACAAATGTTGGGTACTTCACAGAAAAAATAAATCAAAAGTGCAAGCTAAAAATAGATAGACAAGCTGAAACCAAGAGCAATGATGCTGAGCTGTAGCTGGAGTGACAGTGATCACAGACTAAATATGAGTCAGTGGTGTGGTGGTTTAGCAAAAAAAGTAGATGTCAGTTTGGATTGCCTTGGCAGAAGTGTCAAACTCAAGATGTGTGTAATAATAGTACCTATCTCTTCTGCATCGGTTAGGCCTCAGCTGCAGTAGTGTATCAAGTTTGGGGGAGCCAGATTTTAAAAGAGATGTGGACAAACTGGAGAGAATCTGGAGGAAAGCAGTGAAAGTGGCTGGGGATCTGGAAAGCAGATCAATGAAGAAAGGCTGAAGGGGCTGAGAATGTATAACTTGAAGAGATTAATTTTGAGGGGGTGATATGATAACTGTTCTTAAATATTTGAGAGAGTGTCATAAGCAGGATGGTGAACAATTTCCTCCCCTAGCCACTGAAGATAGGACAAGGATGAATTACTGTAAAGTAGGAAAGCAGATTCATGCCAAACCTCAGGAAAAAACTTCCAAAATAGTGGAGCCAGGCATCTGTGAGGGATAGTTTAGTAAACCTTTCTCTGTATGGGGATTGGACAAGATAAGGCTGTCCAATTTATGCAGCCCTGTGGGCCAGATGATTCATGTCCAACAGTGACACAGCAGCCTGTCAGTGGAACTTCTGGAGTTACTGTATTGATGAGGCTCTGGAACCCAGCAGCAAATTCTGCCGCTGCTTGCTTCCCTTTTTCCCTGCTACAAATCTGACTTGCAGCAGAGAGCAAACACCTCAAATTCAGTGGCAGGGAAAGGGTTGGAGGACAAATGGCAGACGTGCTCACTCCCTTGGTTCCTCACTAGCACAGCAGCTTCAGTAGCCATGCAAGTCATAATTTAACCCTTCATAAGCTGTATGAGGCCTGGAGGCTGCCAACTGAGGTGCTCTAGACTAGATAACCCTTGAGGTGCCTTGTATCCCTATGATTCTACAATTATATAGCAGATGCTAGATGTGTAATTGCAAATTAGAAGTCAGACTAAAACTTTTCTGAGGTCATTAGAAAGAATTCCACATACTTCAGTGGGCTTTGGATGGGGTCTTACATATACACTTCTTGTGATTCTTTTTCTCTATTTCTCCTTTTTAAAATTAAAAGGTTTTCTGGAAGCATATGTAAACAGACATCTAATGCTCATTTCACTGTACAAGGAATAAGTATACTGAAAGCAACTGAAGCCCCAGAACCTGAGGATGACAACATCAAGAAAACCAGAGACACACTTAATGTAATCAAACATTTGTCACAGCGTCATGTTCTCCAACTGTGGTATCAATTCCAAAGTATAACAAATCTGAAGAGA
Organism: Alligator sinensis; assembly: GCF_000455745.1. NCBI lineage: Eukaryota > Metazoa > Chordata > Crocodylia > Alligatoridae > Alligator > Alligator sinensis. Next base: position 164,103 of record NW_005843311.1, on the reverse strand, counting down.
TATTGATCAACTCACAATTTTCTCTTGCAGTTATAGTACTTCTTTTACTTCATATGGAAGTTGTAAATGCAATCATTTTTATAGATTGGATTTTGTTATGCTAAAGTGACTGACGGTTGCACAGTCTTTCATTTATCAGCCTCCTTTAGCATGATTGGTTTAGAAAATATATAGCTCATTGATTTAGCTATTAGGGATAACATTAAAATATATAAACAATTTAGAAAGAAAGGAAGAAGGAAAAGCTATTTTCTAACTGGGTAAATGTTTGGCTCTTGTGTAGTAGTGAATTGCTATATGGCCTTTATTCCATCATTGCTGTTTCATATATATATATATATATATATATATATATATTTCAATAAGTGCTTAGACACTATTTTAGTAGGGTGTACGGATAAACTCTCAGCTATAAACAGCAGATGAATCTGGAAAAAATGCTTGGTAGGATTATGACATATGGGCCACTCTTTAATCTTATTTTTATCTCTCCCATTTACTCTTATATCCTGGTTTTCTACAGCTTGCCTTTTTATCCTTCTCCTTTCCACAAAAAATGTTTCTTCCTATGATTCTATTGTATGGAGAGCTCCTTCTTGATTGATATGATTGTTTTGACTCAAGAATTAAGCCAGGTCTCAATGACTGTCTGCCTTTCTCTTCAGCTCGTTTGCATATTGCAAACCTAAAGTAAAGCACTAAAGCAAGCACTAAGTGACCGTGTAGTACCCACCAGTACTGTGCAGTCCTAGTGCTGCACAGATAATTTCTGACCCTACTGTGCAGTAGCAATAACCTACTGCGCAGTAGCTCATTGTTAGTGCACTGTAGCGACGGTGTCATGGTTAGTGTCCACCAACATTATGTCGTAACGATGAACTATGTCACCATAGTATATGTCACCATGCCATTGGGTGGCATTCTACTCTTTTTTGGATGCCAGCTATCCACCTTGGGTCATCTACATGGCATTTTTTGTTGTGTTACATCCTAAGTTACTTACACACAGGTTAGGACTGTATTTCTTCATGCATGTTCCTATGCACATGATCAGATAAGCACAACTAAATAGGTATGTTGACTGAAGACATGCATTTTTGGCCAGGCCCAATAAACTCACCTTTTGTGAACACATAGTAGCCTTAGAAACCTAGAAAAGTAGTTGACCAAAATCCATGGCTGCTAGATTTAAGGAGCTCGGTGTCTGCACGTCTTTCTTTTACTATGATCATCACTACCTGTGATGTTGGAAGTCTTGGGTTCTAGGGTTTTCTAACACAGTGGGGTACATCCAAGACCTCTTTTGCTTCCCAGCACCCTAACCACCACAGCTCAGGTCAGCTATTTTTTCATAGCCATGAAAAACAGGAGAAGGAAATCAGCAAAGAGAATATTCTTCTGCCCCACTGAGGACAAAGGCCTAAGCTAGAATCCAGGATTTTTTTTTTTCCAGGTCAGCAGTCACCTCACTGAGCCACACACCTTCTGGCTTCCTTCTGGCCACAGATATCTCCAAAAGACTTCTCTCCCCTGGCTGCCTTGGGCAACAGTTTCCAAAGAAGCTATGGCCTAATGATGGTTTGTGTGGCATACTAGACAGTCAGAGTGACTCAGGTTCTAACCTACTTTGAGAGAGGTCCAGAAACTAGGACCTATGGTTTCCCAGGTAAGACCTGAGCCATTTGGTGATTTGGGGGAGGGGGGGGGAGATATAAGTGCTTATCTCTTCCATTTTGTCCTCAGAGTATATGGCTAGTCTGAGTGGGTACATAGCTATCCAGGTATATTGGATGATGTGTACAGAATAGAATGCAACCTGTGCATGTTTTTTTCTTAGCACTTACATGACCAAAACAGTGCCATGAAGATGACCAATTTCTGGATGCCTAGGAATTTATAAAAGCATAGAATGTCACCCACTGTGTTTTTGTAGGAGGACCTGATAATGGCATTGTATTTATTTATAAAGATCTTTTTCCACAATTTTTTAGAAGTTTTCACACCTCAGTTATTTGCTACAGACCTCTGATACATGGTAAGGAGATAGCCTTTAGGCTGCAGAAGTGCCTTTTCTTTGTCCTTGAAAAATTATTTTCATCTTTTGCTGAGAGAGACATTATTAAAAGTGCCTGTTTCTCTTTCTTTTGCTTTTGTTTGGCAGAGTAATTGTGACAGTATGACAAACTAATAAGTGACCATGAACAATCTAAGGACAAACACATGCTGACCAAAATGTACTAGAAACAGGAGTTGTCAGAGCAGCAGTGTCTGTGTGTCTGATGGGCAGAAAGCCAGGCTCCCTAGTCCCAGAGATGCACCTTCCTCTCTTAGCATGCCACCTGGGACAGGAAATAGAGGTTAAGTCTATTCCTCCTCAGACACAATACTACTCCTAGTAGCATATCACTTCCATCTCTGTAAACATAAGAAAGGGCCACAGCTTCCTCCTTTCCATAACACCGAGTAGTGGGGTGTTGCCCTGGATATAATCCAATATTTCATACTTATACCTAGCAAGTTTCATTTTTACTTGTTTTACCGCACATATACCTAGCAAGTTTCATTTTTACTTGTTTTACAGAACATCAGTGTTAATTTTATTTAGACAATATTGATAACCCCACTACTGACCACACTCAAAACCCTGCAGCCCATCCCCCTGTGGACCATAATAGTTTTCTCCTGCAGCCAGATAGTATATTTAAACCTGTATTTGAAATGGATGTTGTCGATGCTGCAGTACTGAAGATTTTGGGTGTCAGCTGTGATAATGATGTATTGTGGGGAGAGTGGTACAGAGTTATGTACTAGGAAAATAGGAAAATACATACAAACTACATGCAAAAGACTGTTAAGTTTGCAAAATCAAACACTCAAAAGGTTGGAAATGCTAGATATATAGAGATCCACATCCCTGCGATTCATAAGTCCTGCACATGCCTTATGAAACAATCCTTAATTGTCAATTTACATACTAATTTTCCTGCCTTATTCAGGACTCAAGACAACAGAGAAGAAGTAACACTGAACAGGAAACCTTAAATGTGGTATTTCAAGTGCTTAATATTGCAACTTATTTATGTAACATATGTACATATGCTGCAGCATATACTATATATATATTAAATACAAACACTTCAGCTAACAAACTGCATATTAGTCTCCATTGTCCTTATTTTCCAGATGCTAGACAGTCATTCTTAAGAACAAATAAACTGATAAAAATAACAACCTTTCTCCCTATTTAGATACTTCTTTAATACTCATGATCATGGAATCTGGAGGTAGTCAAAGAAAAGTTTCAATATTTGCTACTCACATTTGCTGAGTGATTAATTTTTAATTGCCTTCATTGCAAATGACATTTTAATTTTCTTCAAATAATATTGCTGTTATTCATGAAAAAATAAATGTATAGGAAATTTGGGGAATACTACACACACACACACACACACACACACTATGTATGTATATAAAGACAAACTACAGAGTTTACATTGCTTTTCTTTTATACACAGTATTTGTCTTTGGAGACAAATTGTTGGATGCTCCAATAACACACCAAAAGGAGTTTGATCAGAAGATAACATGTATTGGGTAGTTTCAAAGGCCTATCTTAATTTGAAATTATGAATAAATGTGTTGTCGGATGAGGTCCTTAACCAAATTGATTCCAACATATAACATTGCTTTAAATGGGTTTTGGCTTTTGACGAATTTTAAAAGAATGAGATTGAAATGACCATAGCAAATAGAGACGTTACAAGCAAACTACATAATAATCTTGTTTGGCTGTCACAAATGGTTTATGTATATGAAATAAAAGGAAATCCCTCATGTTAAAAATCACTACTTTGTTTGCTAGATATATTTGCTATATTTTGGCCTTGGCAATTTATTTTATGGGACACACACTAATTTTTTAACACCAGTAATGTTTTGGTTCAACATTTATATGCTTTAGTGAAGTGTATCAGTATCAATGTCATGCATTCCTGCAGCTATTTTCTTGGGATACCCAGGACATGCATTTCACACTACTGCACCCCAGATTGGGGTGGGGTATGCAAGTACAAGTTCCTCCCTGTGCACTTGTAGATGTAAGGTCTGAGAATCCCCCTGCACAGGTTTCTGGATGCATGCATATCATGCTGCCACACCTTGACTCATGGTGTGCAGCTACAAGCAGGGGAAAGCAGGGATTCCCCATCTTGCAGGTCAGGGCATGGAACTGGGGGCCATTGTCCCACATGATTTGGCCCCTGAAACTCTGGAAGTGGCAGGGTCCAACCGTGTGGAACAACAGCCCCAGTCAATGTCTATAGACATCAACGAAGTAGATCAGCTGTGCCAGGATGTGTCCTGGAACAGCTGATCCTGCATCAAACATGGCATCTGTTTATAGCCTTAAGAGTTATAAAAGCTAGTTCAAGCAATGGTACAAGAATTCAAAGTCTCTAATGACACCATGCTTAGCAAAGTCTAGTCTATGGATGTTTTCTTTTTCCAAAATTTTGAGCTCAGGATAGTTCTTAGACAAAGTTGGAAGTCGAACAAATTCAAAAAAGCAAAGGACATTCAGAGTAAAGGAGAAGATTTGACCCTTGTCTTTGAGTGTTCTTTTTTAAATGGAAATACAAATCCTTTATAGCTATTAAAATTCACCCATGGTAACAGAATTTTCAGGCTCCAAAAGTATCTCAGCTATGTGGAGTTGTGTTGTTATAATATCCTTATAGATAATGTATGAGTTCATTAGATTACAGAAGAATTATGAAAACAGAAAGTCACTGTACATGGTTTCCAGACCCTGTTTAGAGGTCAATGATGTGGCAGTTAGAATAGGAAACAGCAATCACAAATAAAACATGCCATCTTAGAAATTCAAACCAATATCTTGGTTGTAGGAACATATATAAAGTTTCTTAGTTTGGGCTAAAAAAATGGACTAAAAATATTCAATTTCCAAATAGTCAAGCAGGTTCTGTTTCTCTGAATTCTTACTACTTCTAATTGGGGGCATCTACATGTGCACTTTACTGTGTAGTTGACTAATTAGCTCTGCAATAAAACATTACCGTCTACATATGCGCCCCATCAGAGCACAAAAAAATAATTAACTCTGCTGAGTACTGTCCGGGACAAGTACTATCCTATGGGGGAGCTATTTAGGCAGCAAAATACACATATAGTCCTGTCACTACTATAGGTAGTTATCAGGAATGTCTGGGGCATGAGGGTGCTACAGTGCAGGGACTGCCTGCCACCTAGCACCACACTGTAGCACGCTCGTGCCCCAGCTAGCCCCTCTACAGCATGTTGAGCGATGGCGGAACCACTCTGGGCTGGCAGGCTGCACCCCCAACCCCCCCCCGGCCCCGGCCCCCTGTCAGGCAGCGTTGCTGTACCCCAGATCAATGTTCTGTGATCCCGGGCACACATATAAACACTGCAACTGGGAACACTAAACTCCAGCACAAACTGCTCCAGAATTTATTGCTACATGCTAATTGCACATGTAGATGTACCCACTGATACTGATACTGAACCCATGTCATTATCTTAGATGACTGGTAGTGGGGGTACAAGGGGGCATGTGGCCCCCCTGACAGGGCTGTCCCCGACATTGACCCTGCCAGCAGCTTCTGCAGGTGCTCACCAGCCTTGTCCTTGCTGTCACCACTGCCGGCTTCTGTGGGTGCCGCTGATGCTGACGCTGGCTTCTGTGAGTGCCCCCGCCCCACCAGACTCAGGAGGCACCAGTTGCCTATGGTCATTATGTTACTCTTTATAAATCCTTCAGAAAGAGAAGATTACAGTGGATACTCTGGACTGAGCTTCTGTGTGGCAGTAATGATTCAGCCACCCCCACGTATACAGGAAAACAGATTACTTTCATAGTTTCATACTAGGTAGGGCAGGTAAGGTCAGAAGGGACCTGAGCAGATCATCAAGTCCGACCCCCTGCCATGGGCAGGAAAGAATACTGCGGTCAAATGCCCCCGGCTAGGTAATTATCTAGCCTCCTTTGAAGACCCCCAGGGTAGAAGTGGGCACCACTTCCCTTGGAAGTTGGTTCCAGATCCCAGCCGCCCTGACTGTGAAGTAGTGCCTCCTGATATCTAGCCTGAATCTACTCTTGGTCAACTTGTGGCTGTTATTCCTCGTTACTCCCGGTAGTGCTCAGGGGAACAGGGACTCTCCAATAGCCTGCTGGTCCCCCTGGGCCAGTTTGTAGATGGCCACCAGATCCCCTCTCAGCCTTCTCTTGTGGAAGCTGAACAGGTTCAGGTCCCATAGCATCCGCTTATAGGGTCTGACTTGCAGCCCCCTGATCATGCAAGTGGCCCTCCTCTGGACCCTCTTGATGCTGTCCACATCTCCCCTGAAGTGACTTTTCTGCCTCCGTGCGGACAAGAGGGAAGTTCCCCAGCCTGTAGGTATGCTGCTGGTTCTTCCTCCCCAGCTACAATACCTTGCACTTGTTCCGTGTTGAAACCCATCCTATTCTCATCCGCCCACCTCTGTAACCTGTCCAGATCTAGTTGTAGCCTGTCCCTCTCTTCTAGCGTGCTCACTTCACCCCACATCTTAGTGTCCTCTGTGAATTTGAACAAGGTGCTTTTCACCCCCTCGTCCAAGATTACTTTCCATAATCCTTTTCTTTTATTGGTCAGCTGTTACCAGCTGTTCGATTCTCTTAGAAAAAATCACTTTCTCTTATAAGATGTTTTCTTGTTCTATCAGGGCCAAACGTTTTATAGTTTTTTGCTGAAGTTTTATTTCCATATTCTAGCTGGACTTTTCTTCATGTAATATATTTATATATTTATAAATAGATTAATAAATATATTAATAATTTAATCTTTTAATAATTATTAATATATTTAATTATCTATTATTAGATATAGATCTATTAATTTAATAATTAATAGATCTATATCTATATATAAATATATAAATATAGATCTCCAAAGATTTTAGTTTTTCTGTAAAGATAAATATCTAGAGTTATAGATTAGGATTAATACTGAGAATTTCCCCTGCCAGTAAAAAATAAAAATGAGGTGAATCTTTGCTTATTCCTAAGAGGGTACATATATGGATGTGCATACTCAGGGTCATTATCATCTTCACTTCCTCTGATTCAAGAAAGATTTTTAATCTCAGTGATATTTTAATGGCTAAATCTTCACTCCTTTACAAAGGCACAGGATCCATCAAGCCAAATCAAATGTAATAAAAAGCATGTATCACAGGATGTTGCTTATATTTAAAGAAGATATATTAATGCACCTCCATTCCATAGGATGTATTGTGTAATTCTATTAATGAAATAAAACTCTTAGTTTCTTAGGTGGAACAAAGTCTAGTTCCCAGGCTTTTAATTAAGGGCATTCTCAAAAATAGCAAGTTTGAGATCTCCTTTTTGAAAGGTGCTCTCCCTCTTCTCTTCTGTCTGATATAGTGTCAAGAATTGTGCCTCTATCACAGTAGTTAACCCTTTTAGACTCAAGGTACTCCTCAGAAAATGTCAGCTCTTAGCTTTCACTCATTTCTTGACTATGGAAATATAACAAAGCAATTCTTCTGTTGCAAAAAACTCAGGAAGACCAGGACAGAATGTTTTTGATGCTAAGTATTCCTATTTTAAAGCTCTGGGTTTATCTTGTGAATCATGTGGAGGAGTTAATATTGAGCGACTCCCCTAAAAGAATCTCACAACACCCTAGGGTGTCATGGCACCCTTGTTGAGGATCACTTCTCTAATCACATAGCTGCAATGTATTTGACTGTTTGCTATAGGTTCAGCGTGCTTGTTTTCTTGTAATCAAGTATTATTGAATGCTTAAAATAAACTATTTTCCATAACAAATAATACATATGATACACAAAGATGAAAACCACAAGGATTCAAAATAGAGGATCCTCAGACTATTTTTAAATTGGTTGTTGACCAAAAAAGTTCTGTCTTTCCTACAGGTAAATAACCTACCGATTTTGATAATGATAAAAACAAGATATTGTTCTTAGTAGCCTATAGCATTTAATAAAAAATAATATCCTTTCTGTAAAATTTTCAGCCCAACAGATAGAAGTTAATATATATTTATATCTCTGACACAGAATCTCATAACTAAATTTAAAAAGACTAAAGAAGGGATTTTCTGTCAGAATCCATAGGCTTTTTCTACAGTGGTGAGTGACTTTCCCTTTCTTTCAATGATCAAATGATATGATTTGAACGTATTTACAAAATAGAATTTAATATAGCAAAAACAAACTTTTGAATATGCTCTGCATTTTGCTTCTGATCTTCTCAGCTGGATGTCCTCCATATGTCTTTTTTGTTTTATCCTTGAATGTGACTTTTTCTCCAGCTCCAGATATGGTACAAAGACACTTTTTTTTTTTTAGTTCAGAGAGTTTCTGTTTTATCTAGCAGGAGAATGCATTCTAGTTACACTGCCTTGACCTTCCCATGTACCTCTCTATATACATCATTAGATCATCTAAAGTCAATTTCTTTTGCCACTGCACTATTGCCCCTAAAAATATATTTTCTAGCATTTTGTTCTAAATGACTTGATGTCACACTACTGTATCTGACTGCCTTCAAGTTTTCCCTGATCATATTTAAATTACTCTATTTTTAAATCATCTTAATTTCATCTTTTCACTTCCATATCTGATTTCCCTTAATGCTTGGCATTCAGGCACTATAAGTACTATCAGGCAGTGTTTATTTTTTCTTAGACAATTTATGTGTTATTTCCATTCATCTTTCCTAACTATCCAGAATCTCCTGCTTCTCTGTTGCTCTTCTAATGACTTCCAATTATACAACATGGATGCATTTACATGTATATTATTGCACTGTAGATACTCCACATTAAATTTAGTACCTGTATTACCAGATACTAAATCAATTCACAGTAACCAGTGCTACTGCACAGTAGCACTGGAGCACACCTTTAAATTAATGGCATGAATGCACACTAGACTAATACTACTGCATTTAGCTTATTAGCATTTAGTGTCTTGTGTAGATGCACCCATATATTGGTAACCAGATATCAGAATTTTGCTCCACAGTTCATATTGCTATGTCAAAAAATATGAACTCCCTTTCCACATAAAAATGGCAAAATAAAAAAAAGGATAGAGGAAAAAATACAGGATGGAAAATTATTAGGCTCAAGTTGAAGTGTTCACTTGGCAATCACTAAACATTATTAAAGGGGAGAAAAGTCAGGCAAGTAGTGACTAAAGATAAAATTCTCCCAATATATAGTCTTGGGTATCACTCAAATCCCATTTAATCCCTGTTTAAATGGTAGTGATGTTATACACAGACATTGTGATAAGTCATTGCTTAGGAGTGAATTTCTGGTCTCTATTTTTTTTTCATAAACAAAATGCTTTAAATAATCCTTTGACTTTGTCTCATTTTAATATGGTTAGGATGTTTGATTTTTTTATCTTATGTTGAATTTCTTAGCGTCACATCTTAATGGAAACAAATCATTTTAATATAGTCCTATGAAATGTCCATCAAATGAATCCATTTCCATGTAATTATCTTCATGGAAACAACATTGTGTTGGAAATTTGCCAAACAGGTATAGTCACACCACTGCAAAACCAGTGTATACAAGAGGGGATCAGGGCTTTCAGGGCTGCTGCAATCAGGATTCGAATTACATTTTGACTCATGGGGAGTCTACAAAAAAATTGGGCATTCCATCACAATGTTCTAATAAAATTGGAGACCCCCAGGTTATGATTTTCAAATTTTACTGGGAGGCTATCTTTTTTTTTGGGGGGGTGGGGAGGGGGTGCTCAGTCACTGGGTGCTCCCTTGTAATTTGAACGCTGGCTGCAATATACTAGAACGTTTTGTAAATAATGTGAAATATACTCTAGCAGCAACACCAGAGTGTTTGGGATTCACCTCACCTCACTAGTCCTTACTTCCAATCTACCTAAATGATAGAGGGTCAGAGTAGGCTACACTGGACTCGCCCTTTACCCACCCACTCTTGCTTTTCACACTTTGCAGAAGAGACGGACAGAATCCAAGGCCTCTGACTGAGGAAATGCAAGCGCTGCAATCAGGGCAGATTCAGGAGGGGCGAACATTCAGTGAACTCTCAGAGCAATCCAGCATGTAAGTGCAGCTCCTCCTGGGAGCTCCACATGTGCTGGGAATTTGATGAGTTCACCTGTTGATTGGTGCAGGACTGCCCCAAATCCATATTATAAGTAGCCCTAGAGCCTGCTGCTGTTCCCTGTCCTCCTCCTCCCTCTGTCTCCAACCCAGAAATACAGCAGCAGGGGAAAGGAGGAAAGGAGAGGATGAGTGATGGCAGCATGCAGCCCTTAGGCTCTAGCTCCAAAACTGAGTGAAAGCAGGAGAGAGCTGGGAGAGGTCACTGGCTCTCAGGACCACAGAGGCCACATCCCCTTCAGCAGCATACACAATGAGCTGTCTTCACCACCCATGTGTCACATTGCCAAAAGGGGTGTGACCACTCCCCCATTACCAGGATCCTGGATCTACCCATGGCTGTCATCAAACTGCTCATCTTTGGAAACAATCTGCACAGGAGATGGGAGTGAACAGACCCTTCTCTGCAGTTTGTGTCACAGAGCTGGGTGTCCATAAAACAAGGGGTGCGCTGCTCCGTCCAATCCCCAGAACAACTACAGAATTCTTGGAGAGTGCCTGTTGCTCCACTTTGCTTACAGTGAATCTGCATCAACCCAAAATATGGCTATAGTTAAGTGAGTTCAAATCAGCACTGCTGTAAGACTGAAGTAAAATGAACAACACTCACATGGGTTATCTGAGCAGAAGGACTTGGAAGCATGATTTATAGGAAATAAAACCTGGCATTTACTTTGTTGCCCCTAATCTTTCATTCTTCCAGCCACAGGCAGCAAATGGGCAGGAACCCATATGCTGATCCTAAAGGCATAAATATAGTCATATATATCTAGTCACAAGACATATCCTTTGAGTTTGAAATGTGGCACTTATCTAGATCAAAGCAGTATTTGCTACCTGGGAAGATGTGCAATTGAACTGCAAAGAGAATTTACGTGAACAAAATGGAATGACATAAACTGGAGACCTGAACAGAAAACTACAGCTAAAACCCCTCCCTTTTATGAAAAAATGCCATGGAATTGCACATTACCGCAAGTGACTATGATTTCAGTTTTAATGCCTCATCTGACAGGTAGGACTTGCAGCAGCTTAGTCACTTTAACACATAAAGAAGATTAACCAGGACTGGCCCAGAGAACACCATTTACTGAATCACTGACCTAACCTCATCATCATTGTATGGAAGAAGTCTGCATAACACCCATGTTAAAATGGAGTAATTTTATGTGAAGGAATTTTGAAAGGTGGGAATGGGAATTAAGCACTTAATTGCCCTTTGTGCCTTGGAAAATCTTCCCTAAACCTTCTGGATTAGTTTTGATGAGTTAGCAGAACCTGGCTGTCCAACAGCTTTCATTACAATGAGGATGTAAGGTGATGACCTGTAGTTAGTTACTGCTTTTCCAGCAGAAAGATTAACGAAATTTAAAAGCTTTGGACATGGATCTTTTTTCCTTTAGAATCCAGCTCTTGTATTTATTTCACATAGTCACCTGGCACCTAAAAATATACAGCTGAAACTTTTTGTTAAGTAGAGGGGGAGGGAAGAACAGTTCCTATCTTCCTGCATATCATTTTTAGGGTCTGCCTGCTGATTCTGATAGGTCCAGTAGGGAGGGATGTTGTGTATTTCCACATGCAGATTCTAATGATCAAGAAAAAAAGCAAACAAATAAAAATCCAGCCTGTGGGATCCTTGATTTATGTGTGGGTCAGAAATAGCAATCATAACTTGTGTCCCAGTTTTCAGTTACTGGCAGAATTTTAAGTGCAGGAAGTAGAGAAAGGAAGCAATTGTTTTATAATTGGAAAGAAAGTAACCTAAATTCTGTATTTTAGTAGTGAAGTCTGATATTGTAAAAAGCTAGGGTCAATGGAAGTTTTGCCATGCACTTCAGTGGAGTCAAAGAAAGTAAAAACTGGCAACTTAGACTGAGAAAAAACACAGTTCTATACTAAGTCTACAGAAGGACCTTGGCAGAGCAAATCTCAGTATTACTGCACTTGTGTTTTAGGCGCTTTGCCATTATAACAAAACCCTATAATCCTGTTAGGCACATTGTCTCCATATATAATATGAAAAGTAACAATGGGATCACAAATGCCAGCATGCGACCTGGGGAGCCTCTTTGGCTAGCAAATAGGAAAAAATAAGGAAAAGGATGATTAAACCCTGCACTGTCTTATTCTGGGCTGTGGGGAAGCATGTCCCATCACTCAGGTTTCTTGACGCAAGGTACCTTAGATATCACCTTCAAAAACTGAAGCCAGTTCTTTCATGAAAAGCCAGAAGAAAAGGTGGTATTGCCTTTTTATCCACAGCTTAATGGCCTGAGCAGTTTTCCAGGATGAGTTGCCTAGGGTTTCCAAGTACCTCTGGCATCAGGCACCAGGTACTGATTGGAGGTTTTGAAAAACACAGGGCACCGATACACATACATTGAGACTGCTCCAACTGTCTGTAATTACAATACGTTGGAGCAGACTTGATTAATCGAGTCTGCTGGAGCATGGTAATTACCACACTCCAGCAGACTCCAGTGCTACATATATCAGTGTCCCCATGCTGAAAAATGGCAGCGGGGGCGCTTTAACTAAAACTCATTGAATGAGCTTTAGTTAAAGCGCCCCCGCTGCCATTTTTCAACACCAGAATGCTAATACATGCGATGCTTTGGGCACTTTAATTAGAGCAGTTCTCAAAGCCACTCTAACGAAGTTGCCCCCTCACCCCCGCCCTCCGGCCTTCCAGAGCACATCTATAAATGCCCCTGGTTTTTTACTTAAGTGCCTATAGTGGGAGCTAGGCAGGACTTTATGAATGTCTGTCCTTTTGCAGTGACAGCCATTTGTGTTTGCTGGCTGAGCTTCACTCTTTGTCTTTTAAAAATAAGTCCAAACAAAAGCAGGCCTATTTTTCTCTATGTAAATGGCCAAAGAGGGATGGCATAAAAGAGAGAACTGGTATTTATATATACACAAAAGCAATTTCTCTCTAGGTCTTTGACTGAGTTTCTGAAGCTGGTTTCAAATTGTACGGTATTTCCATTAATAACACATTTCCATTTAACACAGCTGAGAAAATTCCACATTGTAAAATTAACACAATAATTGGCTAGAGCTTTATTAGTTTTGTCCTTGTTAAGGCTATATTAGGGGACTTTTAAACAGATGTCTGAATTACACCTTGTTAATAATAGGAGCAATGCACAAACTGAAGAGGTGTCTTTAAGATTCATTTCTGGAATAAACCCCAAATAAACAGAGCAAAAGCCTTAGGCAAATACAAGAAGAAAAAAGGGAAATAGATTGAATCTGAGGACCCATATGCTACCTACAAATCAGACTTATTATCTTACCTTACCTTATGGCTGGGATATCTTTTGTAAACCATCTTTATTGCTGAACAGAGATAAAAAGTGTGCATTAAAAATACATTATAGCTTATCTCTCATGAACAGGTGAGAAATCTGCTCCTTCTTTAAAAAAATAGGGCATGAGTTTCTACTACATTTATTTAATTGCAGCTTATAGTGCAAACATAACTAACATGAAATATCAACTGCTTCTTCCCAGACACACTGCCTGCCATCTGCTCAGCCTAGGCAGTACCAAACCAACACCCGCTTCTCCTCCCCAGACACCTGAATATTAGAATTCATTCACATCACAAAATTATTAAATCAAAAGGTCTTAAAGGTCAAAACGAATATCCCTGGAGGTTGAAAAGCATTCTGTCTAGTTCAACAGCTGGGTGCTTGGAATATATTTTAATGGTGTGGAAGAATGTTGAGTTCATTTTTGGTTTCTTTTATTGCTTTTACTAGAACTTTACTGTTATTGCAATAGATGTGAGTTTTAGTTTCAGAATCATAGAATCATAGAGAATTAGGGTTGGAAGGGAACTCAGGAGGTCATCTAATTCAGTGGTTCTCAATCTTTTTTGTATCAGGACCTATTTGTAAACTTTAGTGGCCAGTCCTGACCCAGTGCCTCTCACTCCCTACCTGCTGACCCCCGCCCCCAGGCCCCAGCTTTACAGTGTGTGGGGGGGTGAGTGTGTGGGGGGGGGGGTATGGGGGACCTGAAGCAGCCCTTTGCAACCTGCAAGGAAAAAGCCATGGTTTCCCACATTTTTCTCCTCTAAAGGAGAATCCATTTTTAAAGTTTGTTCATTACCCTTTCATATATTCTTGCAACCCACTTTTGGGTCGTGACCCATGGGTCAAGAAACACTGGTCTGGCCCAACCCTCTGCTCAAAGCAAACCATCCCCAACTACATCATCCCAGCTGAGGCTTTGTGTACCTGAGTTTTAAAAACCTTTAAGTATGGAGATTCCACAAACTCTCTGGGTAACCTGTGTTTTACTACCCTCCTAGTGAGAACGTTTTCCTACTATCTAACCTCAGCTTCCCTTGATGCTCCTTATTCTGTCATCTGCCGCCACTGAGAACAGTCTTGAACCTTCCTCTCTGTAACCACCCTTTAGGTAGTTGAAAGCTGCTATTAAATCCCCTCCTCAGTCTTCTTTTTTCAGACTATATCAGCCTAGTTCCCTCAGCCTCCTTGCAGAAGTCATGTGCACCAGTCCCCTAACCATTTTCATTGCCCTCTGCTGGATTCTCTCCAATTTGTCCACTGAAATCCGGTTGGATTCAGAAAGTACTCTAGTTCTTAGAAATCAAATCCTTATAGGTTTCCTGCCCATTTATCAGCCTGATCCTAACCCACCATTCTCTGCTCATTTTTAAAAGCCTGTGTCAGTGAAAGGTGATAGATTTATTGCTTGAGAGTTAACCCTTACATTTTCCCTTTGGCATCAGAAGAAATTCTGGTAAAGTTCTTTTCTGTGGTCTTCCCCTGTTTATCTTATAGCTTTCCTGTGTAGTCATAGTCAAGCCACTCAACCTTCTACTGTAACAGTAAGCTATAGAGTTAGTGATACAGATATGGAACCCTGTTATGTTATATGCCTACAGGGACCTTTATTACAGTCTCTGCCTTGGTTTCCTTACCCATAAATTCAGGATGACAATACATAATTTACAACAGCTATGTTGCTAAATCTGTTAATGGCTATAAACTGTTTTGAACAGCTGAAATACACATATTCTAGTATGAGCAATAGTAGGATGTATTTTCACTGACCAGTCTGCCAATGTATACCTTTCTATACACAAAATCCTACAGCCTACTTGCAAATTAATGTAATACCCAGCACGGGCGTGTCCAGATGAGCACGCATGTGCCTCTTGCCCCATCTCAAACTCCTTTGAGATGAGGCAAGAGGCACATGTGGGAACAAAAAAATGTTCCCTGCAGTGCAACCTTGCAGTGCAGGGAGAAAATTAGGCCCCTGGATATCCAGGGGTCTAAAAAAAGCAGTTAAAAAAAGTGGAGCAGGGCACGGTCCCAGATACAGTCCCTGAGGCAACCGGAGGCTGGGTCCTCCATGGAGATGCTCTGGCTGCCAGATGCTCTAGCTGCCTCATGTTGGTGCTGAAATGCAATGCCTGCCAGGCAGCGTGTTCAGCACCAGGGCTCCAGTGCCATGAGTAAGGGGTCGGGGGGGCTGGAGGAAGGGAGAGGGGACCATGGTGGGGATGCCTGCTGGAGGCAGTCTGGCTGCTGTCTGTGTCACTGGGGCCACACCTGCACACTGCAGAGAATAGAGACAGCCCCAACAGCCCCAGCCCAGGCCCTCCTGCCCCCCACTATCCTGTGCTGCCCAGGGAAGCCTCTGCCAGGAGGCTCTGAAGCCTCCCCACACCTGCTTCTAGGGTAAGTAGAGGCTTTTTTTCCCATGTTTTTTCTTTTTTTCTTCTATTTTTTCCTTCTTTTTTCTTTAAAGTGATGGTGCTGGCAGCAATTGGGGGGCTGGGGTGGGGCATGTGGGCCTTTTGGGGGGATGGTAGCCCCTGTGGGGGCCATTTGACCCTTGTTGGGGGGCTGTAACCCCTGTGTGGGGACCAAATCCCCTGCTGGGGGGCCATAACCCCTGTTGGGGGGCTGTAGCCCGTGTGGGAGGGCAGTAAATTATATATTTATGTATTCATGAATTCATGAAACCTGTATTTAGAGTTCACTTTATTATTATGATAAGAGACATGCTCTAACTCTGTAGATATATCAATAAAACCTTGTCCAATTGATCACCGTTTCTGTCTCATTCTCTCTCTATCTCTTTCTCTTGTGGTCTCTTGTTTTACTTGTGAAGGAACATAGATTTTGGGGTGCTTTACTCAGTGACTTTGGGATTTTTTTATCAGGGATTTTTCTGTTTTCCAATAGGGAACAGCAGAATTCCTGCTAGGGAGGTCAGTGGCAGGACCTTGCCTGCTCAGAGCTGGCACCTTGGACCCAGCTGGCTGTGGCTGACCTCCTGGCCAAATGGAGCCAGGAGGACATGCTTTGACAGTTCAAGGCAGGCCATCACACCTGGAACATCTTCCAGGTGATAGTTGCCCAGATGGCCGCACGAGGGGCACACAAGGCAGTAGTGCTGCACAGAGGACAGCTCTGCAGCCACAGCCCACTGGCAGCTGGCCCAGAGGGGCAGATGCCTCTACTGGCTATGCAGTCCCCATCCGGGTCTGGCAGGTGTGCAGCAGGACACATCCAGGCAGTAGCCCCCACTGCTAGACTGCTTCAGTGGGTAGAGGGTGCAGGGAACTCTCAGGGCTGCTTCAGCAGTCCAGCTGGCACAAGGGGTAGTGTCCCCAGGTACCAATTGGCTGGGCCCCAGAAGCTCCTGAGAGCAAGTAGCCCTGAGTTACTTGCCAGGGTGGCTTTTTATACTGCTGGGGACAGCACAGGTACTGGCCCTGGACTCTAGCTCCCCTTGACTGCAGATCCGGGAGGAGCCAGGCAGGGTTATTTTGCCCCAAGTGGCACAAGTTTCTCCTCAACAAAGTGTATGTTCAAACATGTGCACTGAGGCAAAAATCCCTAGCTCAAATTTGCACTGCTTCTATTTGAGCTGCTGCAAGCGCATGTACTTGCAGGTGTGGACGTGCCCCATGAGTCAATGCGGCAATCAACCCTTGGTATTTGGCTTTTTTCTGGCCCTACCAATTAAAGTTAGGCTGTGGTTTGCGCCATGTGTTACATGTATATTAAGTAAATTGAGACCACTGAAAGCTACCAAAGAGACTTTAGATGGAAATTGTTTAAAGTTATAGCAACTTGGAGAGGGAAGATTTGGGGAGATATGCTGCTGTTACGAGTTTTGGTGTTTACAATGGAGAAAAAATATAGGCTAGGTAGGAATGGTTCACCAGTCCGAGACCATTTTTGAGACATTAAAAAAATATTCCTGTCCCAAACTGGGGTGAAATTAAACATCTCAAGATTTTCACGTACCCAGATTCTAAAAAGAAGTGAAATAATTTGTTTCCATAAAATGTTAATATTCTTTTTTGGTTAAATTCACCCCCTAAAAATGTTTTTGGAAGCTAAACTCAAAAAATCATTTTGATTTAAAATATGGATGCTTTTTGTGTTACAATTTTAATTTTTTTTCTCTTCGGTAATACTTAGAGTCAGGCACTTTGTCAAAACTTACCTCATGACACTAATGGTTCCCATTTCCATAGTAAACAATTTTCATTAAATAAATGAATGACTGGTTGAAAAAAAAAAGATGACTAAGCATACAGGCACAGTGGAGAACACACAGTGTTCACTAATCATATATAATGGGGAGGGGGGCAACCTTTTGTAACTGTGGGCCACTGCATATGACTTGGAACAGGCCACAGGCCACAAAACTCCATCCTCATCCCCATGGTGCCCAAGCCACCTGCACTTACCTTCACCAATGATTTAAATGGCCAGTGGTGATGGAAAGGGTTATATTTGGTGGCACCATAGGAACAGAGGAGGAGGGATGGCTGCTCAGCAGGTGCTGTGGAGGGACTATAGTCACTAGAGAGAATAAAGCATGTTGTAGGAGTCTGAGGGAGCATCCACACATGCAGGCACGGGTGCTAGGGATTTTTTCCTCAGCGCATGTGCTTGGACTGGTGTGGGGAAAGTTGTGCCACTTGGGGCAAAATGACCCTGACCAACTCCTTCTGGATCTGCAGCCAGGGGAGTAGGAGCCTGAGGCCAGCACCTGTGCTGGCCCCAGCAGTATAAAAAGCTGCCCTGGCGAGCAGCTCAGGACTAGTTGCTCTCAGGAGCTTCTGGGGCCCAGGCAATTGTTATCTGGGGTCATTAGCCCCTTGCTGGACTGCTGAAGTAGCCCTAACCAAGAGTTCCCTGCACCCTGTATCCACTGTAGTAGTCTGGCAGTGGGGGCTGCTGCCTGGATATGACCTGCTGCCACCTGTTTGCCTCAGGCTTTTTTCCGTAGGTTATTTTTTGATACCTGGATTTCCAAATACCAAATTTAGAGTCAGTACTGTGAATATGCAGTGCAGGAACATTTCTTTTTTTGTTCCCAGCTTGCCTCTTTCTGCATTTCAAATTCCTTTGAAATGCTGCAAGAGGTACGTGTGGACTCATCCAGATGCACCCGGAGGGTACCTCTCCCGGGGCCTTGGCTGTTGTGGATAGAATAGCTAGAAGGAAGCAGGTAGTAGGACAAAGGAACAATAGACCTTCTTCTTCCTGGGCTGCAGAGTATTGCTAATCTCCTGAGTTGCTGAGGGCCAGATCCAGTCACAATGGATCACAAATTGTAGGTTGCCAATCCCAGAAGATAACGTTTGGATATCAGATATCAGAGATACGGCTTTCCTAGCATGGTTTTCGTGGCTTCTGAAATATAATAAACAACCAATAGGGGGCTCACAAACAATTTAAAAGATCGCTACCCAATTTGAATACACTTTAGTTCCCAGTTTCCCATATCATCTTACTGTGTTGTTGTCTCAAAACATTCCCTTTCTGACATAAAGTTGTTGCTAGGTGTGTTTGGTTTGTTTCCTCCTGAGACTAGATGTTTTGCTTTTGTCATCTGGAAAAAAGTATCACAGTATGGAAAAAAAAAATGCTCTATGACCACAGCTGTTGTATGGCCACAGAAATGTCAAAAACTAGTTTTTAAACCCTCTCAATACTAGCTGAAAACAGCTTTCCATGGGTCTTTTCAATGGATTCAATGAGTGGACAAGTGAGAGAGAGAACCGAAGAGGTGGGAGAGAAAGGGAAAAGCAATAATAAAAGTATTCATTTTCACCAAACCAATTCATCAATCAGCTTTGCAATTACCAAGACCCATTTCACTGGACTTGATAGCTGGGACTGAATTGAAGGAGAAAAAAGAGTCTCTAATGATGAGCCAGTCCCCACCTATTGTTTTATTTTTATTTTCCACCTCCATATGACCCCTTTACATTTGCTTTACTCTCTATTAAATACATTCAGGGAGAGAGGGAGGGATACAATTTCAGTTCTAATACATGTGCATTTAGGGTGTTAGGGTGTGTGGGGCTGGGGTTGTGTATCTGTTTTTTGTCCAGTCTACACTCTTATTTATAATTTTTGCCCCAAAACAAAGAGCAATATAGAATAAATGAATATGACTGAGAGAGAATGAAAAAAGAGCCATAAATGCAGAATTTCCAGGCTGGATAAATGTTGAATCCCCAGGTGCTCAGCGGTGCCTGGGTTAATGTTACATATTAGAATACACATCTAGAGTTATTTTTATCTTTTACTTTCTGTTTTCCAGGTATCTGACCTTGATACCTGGAAAGATGGTGCAGCAAATCCTCAGGCAATCTACTGTGAACTACCTAGAGGAAACTAAGGTAACCAGAAACAGCCAGTATTGATTCACACAGAACAAATCATGCCTGATCACCAGGGATCCTAGTTTTCCATCATCATCATCATCATCATCATAAATTAAAAAAACAAACATAAAAAGCCATGTTTTTCTAAGGTGAGCCCCCACCAGTGCTGATTGGCCGAGGGCTGCCCTTCAGGTGGTCCCATCCCTTGCCACTGATTGGCTGAGAGTGCTTCTATCATGCAGCCCCACCCCTTGCCTCTGATTGGCAGAGAGGGGCAGAGCCACATGACAGGCAGCCCTCTCGACCAATCAGCATCAGAGAGAGGAGGGAGCAGCTGCCATCTTGGCTGCTTCCCTGTGTACCAGTGGCTTCTCTCCCCTGGTGGGCTGCTGCGGGGACATAAAGACTGCTGGGTCCCACTGGGGGATTAGCATTTTATTTTCAGTACATTTCTCCCCATCCTTCCCTTCCCCTGGGCACTTCTAAAGATTCTCTGTAAAAACACAAATTTTGCATTTTTCACATTTTGGGGGGAAAACATCTTTCTAGGATCTCTGCTGATCAATAACTTCTATGGTAAGGCTACAGGCTTTCTGGATGGGGAAAGAGAAGTGGCTATACTATCCCTTGACTTTAGCATAGATATTCCCATGAATGGAGATCATATGCTGGTTTGCAGCCACTCTATACTGGTGCAGCCAACAAAAAGGGACCATGAGACAAAGATTAATTTCTCTCTCTGTTGAGGGAAGCCTTGCCCTCTTACTAGACAGTGGAGAAAGAGAAACAAAAGTACAGAGGGCAGAAGGATTAAAGAGAAGGGAAGAACAGAAGGGGTCAAGGACTGGAGTATAGAGGGCAGATACCCTCACAGATGAAACAAGAGGTGGCTTAATGACCACCAATAAAGTGATTAGCAGATCCCTCACAGGTGCTTGGAGGTGGACCAGAGAGAGATACCTGGCTACTTAAACCCCTACTGGAGGATGGGTGGGGATGGGGGAAAAGTGTTTGAGCAGGATTGGAGTTAGGGACCATTGAAGAAGCTGAAGAAAGCCAGTGAAGCCAAGGCAAGGGACTCCTGAGGTTGAAGCAGGGTGAGACAGCTGCAGGGGATTCAGAGGGGAATGTGAAAAGGGGTGAAGCAGCCTACTGGTGAGATTCAAATAATGAGAGAGACTAATTAGACAGGATACAATTTTGTTCTTCCCTTTCCCTTTTTTTTCACTATATTAGAAGCAGAAGATTTTTCTGTTGTTAAGCAAATGCTTAAGTTATTTTGTTTGGATATTTTAAAGCAGCATTTCTCAACCTTTTTATACTGAGGACTGGCAAACTATCTAATTTACACACGTACATTTAATCTGCATATTTAAATTTAATTTACATGTTCACATTTAATTTGCATTTTTTATTTTAATTTTTACATGGCAGGGGCATTGCAAGGATTGGATTGGGTTGGGGCACCACAGCCACAGGCACCAGGGAACCCTGAAGGGGAGGGGGCTGCACAAGTGGTGGCCTGGGGGACCCCAGCTGTGGCTGCCTGGGAAGAAGAGGCTCTGCTGTCCTTCCTAGGAGCAAGCAGTAGATCTGCTTCCACGCCCTCTACCCTGGGCTTTTTTTCACTGCATCCCCCTGCTCCCAGCCATGGGTGAGGCTGGGGGGTGGGGAGGGGGGGTCCTGCCCAGCCTGGCATGGGCCCCAGTACCTGCTGTGTGGGCAGCGCCTTGCTGAGTGTGGCCATGGCTGTGGGAATGGGATGGGGTGCATGGAGCTGGCTGCCTCCTTCCTGGGGCTGCCACACCGCCCAGTTTTAACTCTGCATGTGAGTGCCAGCAGTGGAAGCCATGACCCGGCAGCCAACCCTGTGGTTGGGATCCTGTGTTTTATAGCAAATCTGGTGGTTTGGGATAGGCCTGTGATGGGAGGAAGGAGGTCCCAGAAGAGCCTGAGGAAGGCAGAGATGTGGCCAGGGGGCCTTGGGCCCGTGAAGGACAGTGAATGGGTGCTGGATCCAGATTATGCAATTGAGTCAATGGACTTTAACTTAATGGCTCCTTTCAGAGAATTGGGATCTAGACAGATAAAGTAGAAATCCCAACAAGGCTGTGCTCATGAGGGAAAGGCTAGCTGCTGAAGGGGTGGGGGAGAAAAGAGAGAGAAAACGGAGCAGGATACCTGTTCTGGGGATAGGACAGAAGCAGCAAAGGGCGAAAGCCTGGTGAACTATACATCCAGTGAGAGTAACTCCTGACTGCAACCTGCCTCCCAAACCTAAACAGTAAGACCAAGGTGTAGCATGCAAGAAAGTGGGGCAGGGACCGTGAATTGTGATAGGCAGCTATGGCTCTCAGGTGACTGAGGAGACCAGACTGATTCCCTTTATTTTCTGTGAAGCTGCCACAGGGCCCCTCGGATATCAAGGGACTTGAAGTAAGCAACTGAAGAATGGTGTTAAATTGTCAGTTAAGAAACAAGTATCTATATGTTGAAGATCTGTAAATTTTTCTTTAACCAAAATAAGCAGCCCCTGTGAACATCTACCTGAATGTAATGCTATCTTTGATATAAATCACCTAACACAAGAGTTCAATAGATGTATAGGAGCCTGCAGTTTCCTGTACATTAAAGACTGTATTATGTGTGTACTGATCCAAGTTAGTCAATTTCTGTTAGTTCCCCCCACCCCTTGCTCTTTCTTGCTACACAAATGCCCTTTATGCAGCCTTTTATGAGAAGTTATGTTTAGTATCAATTTCCAGCAAAACTGGAATGAGGAGGGAAAAAGAGTCAGGAAATACTTCTGCAAACGTAGTTTGCTCAAACAAATTACTTTGTAAGTCTGATGTGGCTAGTTAAATGTAAAGTTTAAAAACGTATGTTACAGAGTTTGAAGAAATTAACTCCTTCAAAGCTAGAGGAGATCCTTAGTGGAACATGTATTCTGTCTTTCAAAGCTCACCCCAGTGAGCAGTTAGGCTGAGCACTTAATGCAGGGGAAGCATTTTCAGAAATCCCTGCTGGTTCTTGGTTTCACTGTTGTTGTTTTGTTTTAGAAGGATGCTGGGGGAAATGACCCTGCACACTCTGTAATATCAGAGGACACTGTTTGAAGCAGGCTAAATGTCATGACTGTAGAAGCAGAGTGATGACGGGATGAATGTTATTTGCGTGAAGGATGGCTGCAGATGATCTCATTAATCTTTCATTTTATGGACACTGGCTTCAAAGGCACACAAAAGTGACTCAGAATGCACAAAAGTCATAAGGCTTCATCTCAGGCCACAAAGAGTACATGCTGGCACAGCAGAGTTCCCTTAAATGCCACACTGATTTGTATCCGTGAGTCTTAAGGGCTTTGCAGTTGTAGTGGAGACTGGACGTGGGGCTCTCATAGACACAAAGTAAGATATTCACAATAATTTCAGGTGAGAAGAATTATTAGGTCATCATTCTCTGGACTACTAGAAAGTAAGAACACTTAAACATCTTGGTCCTGTCCAAAGCACAATCAGTGCCACCTTCATTTATGCATAATCCAAACTAGTGAGAGGAGTGGGTAGTACCTTCTCATTAGGTTAGCAAGAATGCAGCTATAATGAAGACAGATTGCAACTTGTAATTGGCACATGTCTAAAGGAGTGAAGAACTTTATTAGCAGCACCAAGACCATGTCTTTTCAGAAATGTGAATTTTTCATATTAATAAAGAATGTGTGCATATCTACCTTAGTTTCTTGAGAATGAGTCAGTTCACAAGGGGTTCGTCTACATGTCCATTAATGCACAGTAGTTACTGAGCATTTAATTTAGTATTTACTTAATGAAGTACTAACTAAATGTGCAGTAACTATACTTACTGTGCATTAGTGCTGGTGCATGGTTTCTTAGTGATGCTTACTGTACAGTAGCTTAATACTACTGCACAATAGCATATTAGCATGGTTTTTGCTCAGCACACTACTGCACAGTGTTATTAGGTTACTGTTCATTAAGCATCTTATGTAGATATGCCCAAGGAGTATGGGATATAGTACTACTCTTTCTGAAAGATCAGATCTGTTCAGCTTTTCTTGGGCCCCCGCATCATTTCTGCACACATTTGTGCTGGACTGCTTTCTGTTCTATACCTCAGAGGCCCGCGGGTACATGTAATAGCTTTCTGATAAAGTTTGCATTCCCCTTTGCTGACAATTTACCTTACCTAAACCTTGACTTTTCTGAAGAACCCATGCCCAGTAAGCAGCAACCTGTCTAAATCAATGACTTTAGAGAATCCCCAAGGCTTCTCATACAGTTTTACCTGACCTTTACCTAAAGACCATTTCTATGAAGCAGCACATCTTTCTGGTCTCTAGGGCAGTACTTAAGACAAGTTTCACTGTACACCGAACTGTGTAAACAATTCAAGTCAACATCACTACATGGGTAACTGAGAGAGACTATGTAAGACCACTGGGAATCTAGGATTCAAAAGCATGTATTCAAATGGTATCTGAACAATGAAAATAACCTTCAAGAATTCAGTCCAAGCAAAATATTAAACAGTAAGCCATTCAGGATACATTGGACTGTGATTTTGTCAAATCATCTCAGATAAACAGAGAAGGCTTAGCAACATTTGAACTGGAGACTCATAAGGAAACACCAGTGTTTCACAGAATATGGCATTGCTTGTTTAATAGGCAATGTTCTTCCCTCTGTGTTATCAACACATTAATGTTAAGGAATAGTATAAGAAAATATTTCCTTTTTTCAATTACACATAAAAGAGCTCTGAGAAGGAGCAATAGAGTATGCTTTAGTTCTTTACTGTCCAGCCCTAAAAATATTGATCATTAATCAGAAGCATGTAAAGAACTAGTATTGTACTTACAATGCATCTTCAGCTCATGAGATGTTTAAATGATGTAATATCTATGTCATCTATTTCAATACGCTGCTGGAAAATTCCTATTGCAAATTTTGAAGATGCAATTCTGGAATGAGCCAGGACCCATATTTTGAATAAAGCTGTCATTCATTTGCATGCACGTGCCTCTGAACATCCTATATCTATTTCTTTACACAACATATTCACTTGAAACCAGTTAAGTCTGTTCCTCTTATGGGTATGCATTTGGGAAAAGAAGGTAAGGATACTTCTACCATTTCTGTATGAGGCCCAAGCAGAATTGCAGCCTCTGTGCTCAAAATATAGAAAGGATGGCTCCATCTAGTCGCCTATTCATCAGCCAGCAGCATCTATGCTTGCCTACACTACCCTCTTAAAATGTCCTTAGCGTTACTTTTAACTTATTTTTGATAAGCAACTGGGTAGGAATTTGACATCAAATTATTTTCAATACTCTCACAGTCCATGTAAATTTTAACAGTTGCAGCATCCCTATAGCCAAATAAAACATTGAAAATTCATGAACTTCTTTATTATCCATTTACACATACACTTGCATATAACAGAAGGTGTGTCTATTGGGATTGCAGAAGCATTTCTTGTTCTTCAACACATATGGAATGTCTTATTTACAGCAGGGGACTAAGGGACCAGTCTCCATAATTTCCTCCTGTTCCCTTGGGTTACCTTGAGTAGGTTACTAGCCTATTTGTAACTCATTTTTCTGTGTTAATAAAATGGGTAGTAATAATACAATGTTCAGAGTTTTAGCTAGTTAATGTTTCTACCATGTTTGGAAAGCATTACATTAAGGAAAATATATGCATGCCATTGATTACCATCTCTCTGTTGATGCTTATATTTAATTCCTCCTAACTTAAATTGAAGTTTATACAGACTAGAAAAAGATGGTTTCCCCTTAATAATCTATTATTGAATATTGCCAAAAGGTCTAAGGTCAACCGACTACACATAATTTCTAATTTTGTTTTTTTCAATGCTTTGACTTTTATGGAGAACACATCAACTGCTTTTTCCCTAGGACTAAATATGTAAGTTAGTTAAGCCTTATCAATATTAAGGAAATTGTGCTAGTGGCAATATGGTTATGTCAGTTCAAATCCCTAATGCAGACATTCTACACATAGGGACATAGTAGGGCTAGTATCTGAATAGCTTAATCTGCTACACACCAATTTAGCATTTGTCTTAGTCTTGGTTTGTTCCTCTACTACACATATATCTAAATTTATATTGCTGTAGTTACCATGCTGCAAAAAATTCCCTCAGGAAGGCAGGACCTCAGTGTTAGTATTCTGGTGTTCCTCCTTAATGAATTACAGCTGTAGCCCTGCCTACCTGAAAACGAAGATATATGAGGAGGACTTCAGAGAATGACTCTCAAGTGTCAAGCATGTGATTGTATTCACATCATAGGAAGTTAGGAACAGAACTTGGCTCCCATTTCATCTCCACTTATTGAGGATGAAGTCAGGACTTCCTTGGTGGACTGTCCGGTGTGAAGCTGAAGGTGTGAAGAGACGAACAGGGCTTAGCTGCTAACCCATATGTGTACAGGATTCAAGTCCCCTCAGAAGGTTTAAAATAAAGGATTCTATACTACCAGATAAAGGTGAAAAGTTTTCTCCCTAGCACAGGGATTCCTGAAGCCATGATGACATTTTGCTGTTGCTCAAAGCCCTTCAACATCACCTAGTTTCATAAGGTCCACAGCTAGGATAAAAAAACATATTTATTATAGCAGATCATTTTGACACGTCTATTCTCATGGAGTGGCATAGTATTCAACAAGTGGTTCCATCACATATCAATTGATGTCAACTTTGCTTGTGCACTATAGTTGTGAGCAAGTGTGCAAACATCTGGCCCTTTGTCAAGTTCAAGTAGAACATTTGAAGACTTTTAACTCAAAAAATACCTCTGGACTGAGAGCCCAGGCAGATCTCTATCTACAAGCAGCTACAAGCATGAAGATAGCATTGTGCCAAGTACTTGTTCAATGTCTTATCCTTTGCAGGCACTGATTGTTTTTTTTTCAGCTAGGGACAGACATTCAAAAACCAGAGCATATATTGATTCAATCTATAAAGGTTAGTCTAACCATTCTAGGTTGAACCGATTTGTAACAACACAGGACAATAGTACATGACATGTGATTTCCTGTTTACACTGCCACAACTGAGTTTGTGTTTCTATAAATGGGATTTCCCGCCGCTTTAAGTCTTTTTGGCACGTTACACTAAGATGTTTTATTTTGTGGCAATCCCCGCTTATGTCACCCTATCTATGGATTTATGTCATTCAAATAGTAATCGACTCAAAGTTTTGTAATTACTGTCTTTTGCCACCACGTGGCGCTGCACTATTTCTGTAGTTCAGGCCTTTGGCCACTGGGTGCTGCCGCTATTTGCTGCTGTTATTTATTTATTTAGGCTCCTGCTCATCCCTTCCTCCCTCCCCCTGCTCCAACAGGGGATGGAGGCTGGGGCTGCTATAGGGCAGGACGGCAGGGGTTGCCTCTGAGGGCAGCACAGGTGCCAGTGCCTGTGCTCGCAGGGGCTCAGTGGGCAGGTGATTAATTAATAATATGGCTCAAAGCATATCTCAGCTTGGGTCAATGAGAAGGATCGTATAGTCAACAACAGCTAGGTTTGAATGAATTTTTCACATTTGATGCTGCTTTATTTACTCAAAACTTAGTGACCTAAGCTGAGAGATTCAAAGCTGCTATGAGATTTGGACATCCACTTTGCACTAATTTTAATATAGAATCCCAAGTCCAAATGCCTCAGATAGCTGAAATATGGGCAGTATTGACAAAGTTGCATTAACTTTTAATGCGCTCTTCATATGCCATAACTATTAATGTTACATTACTAAATATACTGTTTTATGTTTTATACAGCATCTGACTTAAAATTTTAACGGTATTACTCACGTCTTTTAATATGTCAAGGAGCTCCTACCTTCCCCTCCCCCACAGCCCTGCCTTATGATTCTTTATGATATCCTTTACAGAGGTAAAGGATAAAGCAGCCGCACACACAATGTAGCCAAAAGCACAGGCAAGTAGGTAAAAACCTCATCACTTCTCAAGTGTTGGTGAACTTTTCTGAACAGAAAAAAAACCTGATTTGCCCACCCAGGCAGGCTACCTACCTTGAAAGTCCTTCAGTCTGTCATCCACTAAAACGCCCTGGCTTTGTGGAAACCTTTTACATTTCAATTATCACCTCTCTCAGGCAGAGCTCTATCACTTTTGTTCTCTCACCCAGAGGCCAACATGCAACTTTATTGCACTGGAGATATTTCTAAGAACACACACACAAACCTGATCTGCAGCCCTCTGCCCCCCCGGCAACCCTATAGTACCCCTCACTCCTGACCCAAAACCCCTACTCCCCACCCAGCCCTCCCTTATGATTCTGATAGGAGGTCACCCCTGCTCAGCAAAGCAAAATGTCA
Organism: Alligator sinensis; assembly: GCF_000455745.1. NCBI lineage: Eukaryota > Metazoa > Chordata > Crocodylia > Alligatoridae > Alligator > Alligator sinensis. The sequence continues at coordinate 135,802 of NW_005843311.1, read as the reverse complement.
AACTCAACTCCCAATCAGGCACGCACTTCATGAGGTATTCTGGGGACTGTAGTGCTAACTAGCAGCAACCATGTTGAAAACAAACCCAGGGAGGAAATCCCAGACATTTGGCTTGCATTTAAAAACCCACCTGGACGTAACACAGGGATGGGGCTGGCCACAGCTCCCCTTCCCACTCTTTCTCCCTGGGCAGCATCTCCTGCCTGCTTAGCCCCTGCAAGCACAGGCACCGGCCCCTGTGCTGCCCTCAGAGGCAACCCCCACCCCTCCTGCCTTGTAGCAGCCCTGCCTCTGCCCCTGCCCCCCCTGCCCTGACCAAGTGTCAGGGATTTTGCTTTACTCAGTTGGTGGGAGTCGGGGGAGGGGATCTGAGCTAGAAGAGTATTTGGCTCCCCTTGCTGGAACCTGCAGGGAATGACACACGGGACTTAAGTCACTTAAAAGTGTGTGTCATGCAAACACAAACACGACGCACCAAATTAACCTGGGTTAACATTTTTAAGCCATGGTAAATTAATGAAGATTAAATGCTGTGTCATGTACAAATACTCACAGAGACTTCTTGTGGACTGAGGAAATGTGGGCACATAAGGGCAGTTGCTCAGGCCAGGAGCTGGGTGGATTAGAGCATGCCCTCAGCTGCAGGGAAGCTGTGCTGGGGGGGGGTGTGGCCAGCTTGAACAGTAGCTTTGGCTGAACTGGCCAGAGAGGGGTTTAATTTCCACCTCCCTGTCCCAACAGCAGGGACCTGAACTAGTCTTCCAGTCTGATAAAGAAAAGCAAATCATCCAGCCAGTTGATAAACACTCTCTCCCTTTCTCTCTGTCCCTGACTTCTCTCTCTCTCTTTTGTGCATACACACACACAGACACATCCAGTCTGCTTCTGGATTGTGCTCAGTGATTCGTAGATTCATAGATGCTAGGGTTATAAGGGACCTCAATGGATCATTGAGTCAGACCCCCTGCCAGTGGTAGAAAAAAGTGCTGGGGTCATGTGACTCCAGCCAGGTGCTTGTCCAGTCTCTTCTTGAAGACCCCCAAGCCAAGGGAGAGCATCACCTCCGTTGCCCGTTCCAGATTCTGGCAACCTTAACCATGAAGAATATATTTTTGATGTCCAACCTAAATCTACTGTCTATCAGTCTGTGGCCATTTTTTCAGGTTATTCCAAGCGATGCTCTGGTAAACAGAGCATCTCCTATTCCCTGCTTCCTCTCCCTCCCCACCCCTAAGTGAATTTGTATACTGGCACAAGTTCCCACCTAAGCCTTCTCTTGCAGAGGCTGAAAAGGTCCAGGTCCCTCAGCCTTTCCTCATAGGACCTTTCTTGAAGGCCTCTAACCATACAAATGACCCTTCTCTGGACCCTCTTAAGGTTGTCCACATCCTTCTTGAATTCTGGTGCCCAGAACTGGATGCAGTACTCTAGCTGTGGCCTGACCAGTGCTGCATAAAGGAGCATCACCTCCCTGGACCTGTTTGTGATGCACCTACTAAAGCGTGATTAGTTCTGCTAATTACTTCATCACATTGACGACTCATATTGGAGTAGACAATGACTCCGAGATCTCTTTCTGCCGCTGTGCTGCTGAGAACTTCATCCCCAGCCTGTAGGTATGCCGGTGATTCCCTCTCCCTAGGTGCAGTACCTTGCACTTGTCCTTGTTGAACTGTATCCTATTGTTCTCTGCTCACTTCTCTAACCTGTCCAGGTCCACCTGGATTCACTTTCTTCCCATAAGTGTGTTTACTTTGCCCCATAGTTTGGTGTAATCTGCAAATTTGGACAGAGTGCTTTCTACACCCTCATCCAGGTCACTGATGAAGATATTGAACAGCATTGGCCCAAGAACCGAGCCTTGGGGGACCCTACTGCCCACAACTTTCCAGGTCAATACCAACCTGTCCACTACCACTCTCTGGGTATGACCCTTAAACCAATTTGCCGTCCGCATGACTGTGTAATCATCTATGGCATTAGCTGTTCAATTTGTTTATGAGATTAGGATGCAATATCATGTTGAAGGGCTTCTTAAAGTCCAAGTAGATTACATCTACCTCTACTCCTGCATCTAATCATTTAGTGACCTGGTCATAGAAAGAAACAAGGTTAGTCAGGCAATATCTACCTGCTATGAACCCACCCTTTTCTACACAGTGGGATTGTCTCCTTCTGTGCACAAAGGATCGCTTCCTTAAGGAACGAACACCCTTCCTGGACCCCCATTTTGTCAATGCTCTTCAGCTTTAATGCCCCATTAACTAATTTCCTGAGAAAACTGAAGTCAGCCTTTCTGAAGCCTAGCACTTCTGCCCTGCTGGTTATTTTCCCCCCCTCCACCAGATAGTGAATTAAATCAATTAATGGTCACTATCCCCTAGGTTACCTTGTACCTGCAGATCCCCCCACCAGGTCATCCCCCATAGCCAGCACCAAGTCCAGCAAGGCATTCCTCCTAGTGGGATCGTAAACCTCCTGCATTAGGTGGAGGTCCTGTATGCAGGTTAAGAACCAACATGAGCGATTAGTTCTGGCTGACTGATCCTCCAAGCAGATGTCAGAGTAGTTTAGGTCACCCATGATAACTGTATATTTTGACCATACAGCCTCTGAGAGCTGCCCGGAGAACTCAAGGTCAAGCACATCCTCCTGGGGTGGCAGTCTATAGTAGACTCCCACTACCAAGTCCCTTTCCCCCTGACCTCCTTGCATACTAACCCACAGTACCTCAGTTTGCCCCTCCTCTGATCCCATCTTGATTATAGAAGATGTATATTGCTCCTTAACATAGACAGCAATACCCCCCACACACTTTTTCCCCACTCTAACCCATCTGTACAAGCTATAACCTTCAATGCCTACCACCTAATCCTGAGTAGGGTCCCACCAGGTTTCAGTTAGCCCAAAGTTGTTGCTTGCAAGCAGGAGTGCAAGTTCCTCCTGTTTGTTACCCATGCTCCTAGCATTATTGTAGAGACATTTAAGCCTCCCAATAGGTGTCATTGGTACCCCTCAGTCCTGATGTCTATCAGGTCCCTTAGTGCTTACCTGGGCTCATCCAGTGTATGGCTCATGGCTCTCTAAGCCTAGGTTCTCTTTGTTCACTGCATCCCCATCCCCTGAAAAACCTAGTTTAAAGCCCTTTGGAGGAGATCAGACAATCTGTAAGAGAACAGACTCTTACCATTAGAAGAAAGATGAAGACCATCTCATCCCAGGATGGAAGTGCGGGTCATGGTTGTAGAAGCCAAAACCCGCACAATGGCACCAACTCCAGAGCCACAGGTTGACTTCTCTGATGCAGGCATCTTGATGTTGATGGCAACCACTGAACAGGAGGATTGTTAAAAAGACCATCTGTGCCTCCAACTTCCTAAGCCCAGCCCCCAGAGCCCTGTAGTCACTCATGATGTGGTCCTGACTACTCCTGGCCACAATATTCATGACCACATGAACAAGAACCACAAGATAGTAATTGGAGAGCTGGATGAGGTCAGAAATCCTCGCAGTGATGTCTCAGATCCTGGCACTGGGCAGGCAGCAAACCTCCATGCCTCTCAGGAGGGAGTCACCCACCACAATGACCTGGTGTCTCTTCTTACAGCTGCCTGGTTGTCACTCAGCCTGCATGGTTGTTGCAGATGTGTCTTCCCCTATGACTTCTTCTGCTGCATCATCCTTCAATGCTGCCAGGGCTTCATATATTTTCCCCAGTTGTGTTGGGGAGGCAGTCATAGCCTCACACTGTCTGACACTGGAGGTGACTGTCTTCCATCTGGCTGCCTTGGGACCCTTCCGTGATGTCTCTGCACTAGGTGTCTGGCCCTGCAGAGAATGAAAGTACCTATCAATTTAATCCTCTGCAGCCCTAACCCCCACAGCCTGCTCACCTCAGCCTGGAGTTCTCTCACCTGCCCCTCCAGAGCCTCAATTTGGGCACATGTGGGACAGGTGAGAGGATCCCCCATTTTTATAATAAATTATAAAAAAGTCATGTGCCCATTAAGTGTTTGAAAGAAAAATGCACTTTATTTTTCTCTTTCCTTCTTTTTCTTTCTCTGAATTAAAAGGGATCATTAGCAGAATGAATTAAGTACTCTACAGATTGTTAAACACATTTTTGTCAACAATTATGCATATTATAATAATAGCCTAACATAATACCACATCTGTCATAAAAATGCCAATTTGGCTTGTGCACTATATGATGACTAGGGGTTTTGTAATGAAAACTTGCTCTTGTTTATATTATCACTGGATTTGCAGTCAAGTGGGTGACCCCCAGAGACCTGTGTGCCCAATTAACCCCTTTTAAATTTGAGATATTATTGAGCACATCCATTAAGTGACCAATGAAGAAAAAGCACCATGCAGCAATGCAGCAGTGTAAGAAAACAGAATAATATCTAGAGTCATGTTATCTTGTATAGGACTCTTTATTGACAGTGAATGAAATTTAGACTACTGAAAGTGACAGTTGGGGACAACTATAGAGGGGATAAACGTTATAAGGTTCCTATCTCTGCAGAAAATATACCCTGTAGCTCAAACTCTGGATAGAAACTTTTCTGTTCTCATAAATTTAGAAGAAGAGGTCTAGTCAGTGTATTTTATTCATGCACAGTTAGGTAACTGGTACACTGTTCATATAAGTGAGGGACAGAGATTATTCTACAGATGAACTGCTGAGAGAAATGTATATTTGAAAAACCTTTTAGTAAAATCCTGTTCCATTTTTTTTTTCTCCTGGGGACATTCCTGGGAGAAGTCTAAATCAAGAAACTACATGGCATCAGAAAAAGAAAAACAACCAATTAACTATGGCTTTTATGCAGAAAAATGTAAGAAATATGGACTTAGAAACTAAAAGTATTTCAGGGAAGTGGAATAAATTGAAGGAGATAACTTACTTCTTCAATTAAGTAATCTGTAGCCCAGAAATCATTCCTGTTCCTATATATGAATCAGGCAACTATATGAGAAGGACTGCAGAGAATGGCTCTCTAGTGTCAAGCATATGAAAAAGAGAAAATATAAGCAGGTTGCTTTAACTATTTTAGGCCTATTTTTTTCCTGCAAATCAAGGCACCTCAGTAAAAAGAAAGGAATTCCTTCTTGCCACACCAACAGAAAAGTACAGGATGGCTGCAATTGAGGAAAACCCCAAAAGAAAGTAATTAAACAGCAATTATACTTGTATGCTTTCTGACTACAGTCTAGATTAAGGGAAAGGATGAAGAATATGTAACTATCTCAATAGGTTCAGGATAATCCCAGGTAGAAATCAGATGAGACTGGAGCACATCTGCTTCCAGTAGAGAAACTATAGGAAGAGTCTACCCATACCATGAAACTGCCATGTCCTCAGGAGTGAAATGGGGTGGTGGAGGGAGAAGGGGAAGAGAAATGCAGGCACTGATGTACTTGTGACTCCACTTTGAATCCTGCTTCAGGCAAAATTTAAAACTAACTGTTTGGGAGGGGCAGCAGCATTTCTATTCAGGCAGCAGTGAGGGAGTCAATTGACTTCATGGCTCATTATCATCCGCCTAATACCTTTTAAACTATTCACTCCACAGGTGTTAATGATCCCCTCTCTCCTTTTTAATGGTATTAGTGTTCTACTAATCAATTCATGTCAGAGAAAAGTACCATGAATCTGGTTTTTGCAAGAAGACAGATGATGGAGAAATACAGGGAAAGTTGCAAAGATATCCATTTCATTTGTATTGACCTGGAGAAAGCCTATGATCATGTACCCAGAGAAGTAATATGGGAGTGCCTGAGAGTTATGGAGGTGCTGGAGAAATATGTCAGAACCATCAAGAACACGTATTGAAAATGTACAAGAAAAGTGAGGAGCAGTTTAGGATAGACAAAGAGCTTTGAGGTGAAGGTGGGCATATATCATGGGTCAGATTTGAGCCCATTCCTGTTCGCAGTCATGATGGATGTACTTACTGAACAAATAAGGAGGAGACCACCCTGGAATATGATCGTTGTAGACAAAGTGGGTATTTGCACTGAGAGTCGAGGGCAGGGGTGGGCAATTATTTCAGGTGCAGGGCTGCTTATTGAGTTTTGGCAAGCTGTCAAGAACCACATGGATAGCCCCATACCTTGACAGGTGCCCTGCCCCCTGGTCACCATCTTCTGACTGGAAGTCCTGCCCCCTGGCCCCCAACCATTGCCATCAGAAGTCCCTCCCCTTTCCCCAAGAAGTACTCTTTCAGCAAGGGATTTTGCCATCTCGGAACCAGAAAAACACAAAATTACATTCTAAAAATCAAACATCTACAACATACATTAATTTGATTTTAAAAATATTTTTGTTCTGATTTACATGTGCTTACATAGAGATGATTGCACAATAGCTTAAAATTAAGTATTGCTCTTGTATATTGTGGGGGAATAGGGGGTGGGTATAAGTTTTGGGGGGCTGTGGGTACATGAGGGGTAGAGGGTGTGGGTGTGTGGGGGGTTTTATGGGGCTGGATAGGTGTGGGAGGTGGTGAGGGAGCATGTGGGTCTGTGTGTGTGGATATGTGGGGTGTGGGTGGATATGGGGCTTGTGGGGTTCCTGTATGTGTGTGGGGGGAGGGGGTTTGGGGTGTGTGAGGGGGTGTGGGTGTGGGGTCTGCAGTGCAAGGGGTTGTGTGGGTGCATTTGTATGGTAAGGTGTGCATGTGGGACTCATCCTATGAACACACACACACATGCACATACACTCTCTCTCACTCTCTCTCTCCCCCTCCCCCACTGCATGCCTGCACACACACACACGTACACACACACACACACACTCCATCCCTCCTTCATTACTCTCTCTCTCTCCCCCCCTCTCTCCCTCCTTCCCTCATTGCACAAATGTAAACGCACACACACACCCTCCTGCTCCTGGCTCTGGGGTACCAGTGTGGGCTCCATGCTCCCGTGGTCTGGCCATGCAGCTGGGAGCCACATGGTGCAGGAGCGGCCAGCAGGCAGGCAGGGAAGCACTGAAAGTGGTGAAAGGAAGGAGGAAGTGGGAGTGAGTGGTCACACAGGAGCACAGCAACAACTGGGAGGGAGCGTGGGGCCCATGCTGGTGTCCTGGGCCAGCAGGGCCCAGAGTGGGGCGGCAGCAGCACAGGGTCCCAGCCAGCAGGGGATCTATGGAGCTTGGCTGGCTCCCCACTCTCCCTGCTGGCACAGCCCAGCTGAGCTCCATAAACCCCTACCACCCATGCCCCGTGCTCCTGCTGCCCTGGTCTGGGCCCCAGTGGCACTGGCCCTAGGACACTGGTAAAGGCTTGTGCCCCCACCGAGCTGTTGTTGTGCTTCCACGTGCCCACTCGCTGCCACTCCCTCCTCCCACTGCTGCTTCCATTGCTTTTCTGCCTGCTGCAGCAGTGCTCTGGCATCACTTGGTTCCTGGCTGCATAGCAACAACTGCAGGACTCAGCAGGAGCTGGCCCAGCCCCAAGGACTGAGGCAATTGTCTGCAGTCCTCCCCTGTCTCCCTTTCCCCTCCGCTCCCGATGTTCTTATCTAAATTTCACTCTCTGGCACAGGGAAGCAGGAACAGCACCACGATCCCAGACCAGAAGCCTCTGCTAGGCAAGGGCTACCAGCTGAGAGGAGGCGGGGGTGGTAGTTTTGGGGGGGGCACGCTTGGGTGGGCCTGGCTGCTGGGTCCTGCCACCAGCTTCCCATGGGTTCTACTGCCTCTGGCTCCTTTCATCTTTGATAGGCAGCCAGGTGCAGATAAATATTAATTTTCTAATTCTTTTAGGGTTCCCATGAACCAAATAGAATGGCCTGGAGGGCCAGATCCAGCCTGCGGGCCATATTTTGCCCACCTCTTCTCTAGAGGAAGTGCAAGCTGGATTGGACCAATGAAGAGAAGTGCAAGAGGGAAGAATAATAAGGATTAGTTGATCCAAAATGGAATATATGCACTATGATTTCTCTGAGGTACCTGATGTTGGAAATGTGATGATTGAGAAACATGTTCAAAAAATTGACAAGTTCAAGTATCTGAGGTCAACCATTCAGCAGAATACAGAGTTACATGAATAGCTGAACTACTGAATAACAGCAAGGTGGATGAACTGGAAATTGACGACAGAAATATTATGCAACAGGAGAGTATCAGTGAAGCTGAAGGGGAAAGTTAACAAGACGTGTGCACCCAGCTCTACTGTACAAGCATAGACATGGCACCTGAAGGAAACTCAATAAAGAAGACTGAGTGTGACAGAGATGAGAAGCCTCCAATGGATGTGTGGAGTGATGAAGCTGGATAAAATGAGGAATAGTTACAGCAGAGGATTGGTGGAAGTAGTGGAGGCATCTGAGAAAGTACAGGAGAGAAGACTGTCATGGTATGGGGATGTTCAGAGGAATGTGGAAGAATACATGTGAAAAGAAGTTATCAGAATGGCACTACGAGGGAGAAGGGGACGAGAAAGACCAAAGATAAGATGGAGAGATATAGTGGAAAGGGACATGAGAGAGAAAGTGTTGGAAGAAGAAGATACATATGACCAAAGATGGTGGAGAGCCAAGATTTGCAACAATGACCCCGTTTAAATGGAACAACTGAGGGAAGAACTGTTCCATTAATTAGGTTATTCTATCCTCTACAATTCTGCTGTCTCTTGGTTCCTCCTGGTCATATAGCTCCTATTTCCCAACCTTGCATACTGTTATTAACTCAAAATAAAAGCATAAACTCAGGTGTAGAAACACTGACTTGAGTGAATATTAACTCAGATGTGGAAATAACATTCAGTGAAGTAGTGGACGTGCTGTCAAGATGCTCAAACAGGCTTCATTTCGTTTTATTAATCTGAATTTAATTCTCATGACTGCAGGACTAAAGACACATTTTTATTATGTTTATCTAGCTTGCTCTGTTTTTTGAATACAAAATGGATGAGATAGCAAACAAATTCATATTCCAATATAAATATTGTTGCTTTTATCTTAAACTGGATAATCAAGCCTTAGGGTCCCTAGAAGATTATTAGTAAAGTGTCTCTTTTTTTTTACCTAGAATAAAATGTGTTGTGTGCATCATCTGCACCCCACTTTTCAAAATCTTAGATCCACCCATGCATGTCCTGCATCAATGAGAGTAGAATAAGGGTACTCAACCTCCAGCCTCTGGGCCAAATGTGGCCCATGGGGCCATTACATATGGTCCATGGGGCTCCCCATGGGTCAGAAAATTTTGTGGTGGGGAAGCAATGGCCATTAATATGACCACACTCCCTGCTGCCAAATTCCCAAACCCCAAGCCAGGCATGGTAAGCCAGGCCAGCCTGCAATCTCTCCCTGATGCAACTAGGCTACACCCCCACCTTCTGGATCAGGGCTGACCCATGCCCCCCTTCCCTTGTAAGGCTGGGCCATACCACCTTCCCTCTCACTGAGGCGGGGGCACACCCGCTTTGCTTTGTGGGCCAGGTTGGGGCCTGGCCACACCCTGCCCCCCACCAAGGGCTTGCCTACCACCTCTTGTGTGTCTTGGTTGTGGCATGACCATTTTTTTTTCCACCCTGCCCCCACCAGGGTTTGGTCACACCAACTTCTCGCACATTTGGGGTGGGCCATGACCTCTTCCCTCCCTCTGAGGCCTGGTTAGGACCTGGCCATGCACCGTCTTCCTCACATACCTCACAGGGCTGGGCCTCATCTCCTTCCCTCTCCATGAAGCTAGATCAAGCTCCTTTACCCTGCAGGGATATGTTGGGCCTAGCCTGTCCCCTGTCCTATTCCACATGGCCAAGTGGTGCCTATTGTGCCTGCCCAGGCATCAGATCAGGAACCCTGACTGGATTGGGCCTGCAGATGGACTGGGCACTGCCAATCCAACCTTCCAGGCAAAACAGTTTGAGCACCACTGGATGAGAAGGATATGGAGAGTAGCCACTCTGTTTAAGGGAAGAAACAGTGATAAAAGGAATTAATGTAATGATGTAATTGATTAGTATCAATGAGGAAGTTGTTTCTTACATCCTGAAAGCTAATGGAGCCCTTGTCAAATGGACAAAGAGCCTCTGAATACAAAAAGGAATTATGTTGTCTATGTAGTTACAAGTTTGTGAGGCTGTTTCTTACTGTTTTCCAGTTCTTGGAACCTGGTTTGTGCAGGCAAGGCTTTTGGAGGCCAGAGAATGTACATCCAGGAACATTTCTTGCTTTCCATGCTGATGGTCAGAAAGTTTGACTGAGGTTGAATAAATAGGCTGAATTTTATGCAGTGCTGAATTACTGATAATAAAGGTGAGCCACACTGGGTTTGTAGTATTTCATGTTTGAGCACTGTGTTTATGCCTATGCAGCTGCTCTATGGAGAACTGATAAGTGGTTGGTGTTTGTGGGGGTGTGTATGTACTAAGAATCCACCTTGTTCAGAGTAGGATACTGACTGACCACCAGGAATCTCTGGCTGCAGATGGACAGTAATAGCATGCAAGGATAAAAAATGATACAGGGCTCAGCACCAACCTTCAAGAAAAAGTGTGTTAGGCCTGAAGAGCTAGAATTTCAGAAATCACAGACCACCCATCTGGCAGTCATTTTTGGGAATTTGGTTAAGGCTTTTTGCTGCAAATTAGCCTAACCAATCAGACATGTGTTCATTGCACTTAACTAAATTATTACATTTATTTGCCTTTGTTTTAGCCAGAGAATCCTTTAATTCAACTGACTTAGGCTGATGGCAAGGATAATAAATGGTAATAAACATGGCAAAAAAGCCAATATTGGAATTGAAAGCCTTAAAATTATTAAAACCAAAAACCTCTGCAAGTAGATCCTTCACCAACAACAGTTGGAGCAGCATTGCTGGTTTTGAAAGCATTGACACCAAAGCAGCAAAATCATGATCAAATAGAAAAGGAATTGCCATTGTCACTAGATATCAAAATTTTCATCTGTCTGTATATGGCCACATAATAACAGATTAAACAGATCATGAATCCCCAGAGAACATTCAAATTGCCAGGATTTCAAAGAATGATTTTACAGTTACAAAGGTAGGACTTAAAAGTAAAATTCAAGCCCAG
>NW_005843311.1:94438-124711 GCF_000455745.1 Alligator sinensis | reverse complement strand
TCCTGCTGACCAATTCTCTCAGAAGGACAAAATGCAAAAGAAGGGGAAGACTTGGAGTAATAAGATTGCAAAATAGTAAGAGAAGCAGAGAAAGACAATGCACTATACCTTTAAGAAGAAAAATAGAAAAAAGCAAAAAGCAGGGTAGCTTACACACAAAAACCAGGCAGTTCCTTGGATATCATTCAGTTCTGAACGAAAAAAAATAATACCCTAAAAATAGTCCTGTGGAGAATAGCCAGTACATAAAGGAAAGAAAGAGATGACTCCAAAGGAAATGTCTCCTGAGATGCTGAAAAAAGTTTTGAGTAACCTCTTGGTGAGATACTTTGAAAATGATGTACAGGGGACATATCTAGTTGACCCAACATGAATATATAAATAGAAAAAACAAATTGTGATATTTGTACAAAATAGTAGGAGAAGATCTTCAAAAAAATATATGCCAATTCTTAATGTGCTTAGCTAATTCTTGCAGTTGTTGACAACATAATAAGAACTGACTCAAGTAGAACACTATGGAAAAAAAGGCAATGCACACTCCACATATGGCAGAAAAGTCAAATGCAATGAAGAAAAAGGCCAAAATGGATCGTAATGCTGTTAAGCAATAACATGAGTAATAACATCTTCCAACTTCTTTAGTTTACAGGAAAATGTATTATAGTCACAGAGTTAGATAAGCAAGGCATTATTTCTTTAAGAAAAGCAAGGAAGTGACTCTAAGGGAATATCTATCCTGCAGTCACAGAGTAAACATGACTGAACTAATTGTAAATAGCTAGCTTGGGTACCAGTGGCTTAGTGGGGGCTCATCACTTAAGTTTTCATTGAGTTTCTTGGTGTCACAACCAAATTAATCAGTGCCCATGTCACTAACAAGTGATGCACACAGCAGTCAATTAAGGGTTAAAGAAATCTCTGTCCAGAAGTTCCTGAAAAAAAAAAAAACCCAAGCAAGAAACTTAAATTTATGCCCACATCACAACCAAGAAACGAAACTTAGGCGTGATTTATGATTGGTCAGAGTAAAAAGGATAGCCCTGTCATAAATCCCTGCAATTGGTCAAGAAGCAAGCTCAGACCCCTCTCACGTATCAGACAGAAAACCTGACCCACTACCTTGTAACCTGATAGCAACCTGAGAGCACAAAGAACTGCTGCTTGCCAGATAATTAAAGATTCCACATAGCAGTCCATCACTGGACACCTCCGTTAGTTACCTCTGTCTATAAATAGTTTAACAACTTCCGCCTAAATCGAAAACCTCTGAACACAAGCATCAGAGTAAATTGGTGACTTGATCAATCATCAATCTCTTCCCGTCAATGCGGCTCCCGGATGTACCCCCAACCCTCCTGCAGGCCCGTGTGGTCATTTACGGTATCTCGTTCGTCATATTCACAGTCGATTATAATCTAAGACACGCTCGAATGTAAACAACGCAAGTCTTCTGCCTGCGTCGTACTTCACTATCTGGGCGACATAAGTAAACAATCTCCTGTAACCAACACGCGTCTATGCCTGGTTAATTTCACCCCATCCATCACTACCCACCTGTTGAGGCGAAAGGTTTACGGCCCGGCTCCGGGAGTCAGCAAGCAGCTGACCGGCCGCTGCTCTGATTCCCGACACTTGGAAAAACTCTGGAGCTCAAACTTAGTGCTATTATAACTGTTGCAGGTGTACCCTTAGTTACTTCTTGGAAAAAACTCTCTCTTCATTTCCTAAGCTGAGAGAATAGGATCATAGGAAAGTAGGGCTGAAAAGGACCTCACAAGGTCATCTAGTCCAGCCCTGCACCACTCAAGGTATAAGATTTCTTGTTCCACTGCTTGACCACCTTCATACTCAGAAAGTTCCTCCTAATCTCCAATTTAAATTTCCCCTATTGAAGTTTGAGTCTATTGCTTCATGTCCTGTTCCCTACAGCTGAAGAGAAAAGTCCATGTTCACCCTCTCTATAATCACCCTTCAGGTATTTGATGACTGTTACCAAATATGCCCCTCAGTCTTCTCTTCTCCAGGCTAAATAACCCTTGTTCTTTCATTTTCACCTCAAAGTCATGTTTTCCAGGCCTCTAATCATATTTCTTTAAGTATGGAGCCCAAAACTAGACCCAATACTCCAGCTGAGTCCTCACCAATTTTGAAGAGTGGTACAATCAAACCCCTGATTTACAAGTGATACTCCTATTAGAACAAGCAGGTATACTTTTGGCATTGTTTGCAATGAAAGCACACTATGGCTGCATCCAGACGAGTGCCACATACCGCACATTCAGTTGTTTTCCACACTGCCAGGGAGCAGCATGGGTGGGGGAGAGGGGGAGACATTGACCCCTGGATATCCAGGAGGTCAAGAAAACCCATGCAAATGTGGTAGACTTACAAACTCAGCCTATCTCATGCTGGGCTCAGAAAATCTTTGTTTTGATTGGTGGAGCCCATCCACCTATCAGGTAAGGGCTAGGCAGAGCTGACCCCACTTTGCCCAGAGGGAGGGGGGGTGAGAAGCTTCCCAGACCAGATTGAGGCCTGCATTTTGCAGGTCCAGAAAGACTTCAGGGGTGGAGCCTCTGAAGCATATAAAAGGAGCTGTGTGTACGGCACACGGCAGATGCATCAGGGGCCAATGAAGGAAGAAGAGACGAAGAGGAGCTAGGGAAGAGCTGCCCAACAGGTGAATCAGTGCCCAGAAGGACCCCGAAGACTCCCCTTGCTAGGACCGATACCTCAGTCCCATCAGTGCGCTGAGCGGTGCACAGGGCTCAGAGCTTGGGGCTGCTTGAAGCACTCTGGGTCTGCATCCCCTGGCAGGTGGCCAGGGAGTGGTGCACAGATCAGTGCACAGAGCCAAGACCCTAGGAGCCACTCGAGGCAGTTTGGGTCTGTGACTCTGGCAAGTAGCCAGGAGCACAGTGCAGAGATTGCTGCATGGAGGGTCCAAGAACAGACCGGGACTCTGGGAACTTCTTCAAGGGAGCTTGGGTCCCCAACCCCTGGTATGTAGCCAGGCTGCCCATGTGGCAGCACCCTGCAGCAGGTCCTGGAGCTGATTGAGCTCTGGTGTTGCATGAAGCGGCCTGGGCCTCCAACCCCTGCCATAAGGAGCAAGCCAAATGGTGCATGGGTCAGTGACCAGGGCCACAAGCAGGCCTCAGGATGGGAGCAAGCCCAGGCAGCAGCCAGCCACCATGCCAGGAGAGGCATCCCACAGAGCTGGAGCAGCCTCCCATCATTGAGGGCTGTGAGTGTTTGGGAACAAGGGTATCCTACAGGGGAGGGAACCCTTGAGATGGAGCCAGCAGGGACCCCTGGGAGGTCAGGGGTCCCATCCCAGCCCATAAGAGGTTGGAGGGGCCTGGATCATTGTCCCCTTTTCCCCTGGCAGAGCTGCAGCCAGGCTTCCCCTCATTGAATGGGTAGACCCTAGCATAGTAGCACCCTCAGCACCCAGAATGGTGAGCAAGCACCTCATATTTTGTCATCTGTGCCTTATATTTTGTCATTTGAAGTTTCATTATTATATGAGTACAAGTGTATTCTTATCTTTGAATTCCACTGCATACATGACAATGTTCTTTTATGGACTGTAAATAGTTAATTGTGTTTATCCCTGTTGACATGCTGTATTTACCCATGTTTAACTATACTTAGCTGTTCCAGATCCATTACTTACATGTGTGGGTTGAAACTCTATAGGAGGTATAAGTCAAGTATATAATATAGACTTATACCATTGAATAAGTGATTATTTATATGTATATATATGTGTGTGTGTGTTTATATAACTTAATTTTATTACTTAATAAACCTGTATATAGTTAAGCTGTTGAGTCCTGACATGACTCTATAGGGAACTAAGGTGAAACTGTGTGCGGTTGACAGTTCCTGCTCACAGCACCTGTGCCTGCTGGCAATCCCCTTCAATTTGGAAAGGGGGTACACACTCTGTGTACACCTGTACTACACACACACACACACACACACACACACACACAAAGCAGGGCAGTGCATTCAGGGGCAGTGTGTGCTGCTCAAAACTGGAGCCTGGCCAGCTGGAGCCACACTCTGGCTACTAGCCAGGCTCTGAGTGGCAAGAGCACCACTGCTGAAGCCCCAGGAGGCACCCAGAACTCCAGGTAAGGCTTCTGGAGCCAGCCCAGTGCTGGCCCCAGCCTCCCCTACCCGACCCGGGGTAACTTGCCACAAGCCAGAGCATGTGTGGCCCAGGTATTCCCTGGGGACAATGTCACCGTTGTTAGTTATCCCTAGAGAATCAAACATCCACGCTCATGTGGATGTGGCCTATTGGCTCATATTCAGCTTATGGTTTACTGTCACTCCCAGGTCCTTCTCTGCAGTACCGGAGCCTAGCCAATCATTCCTCAGTATTTGTACATTTAATTAATCTGTCTCAATGCAAGACTTTGTACTTGTCCTCGTTGAATTTCTTATGCTTGATTTTAAATCATTTCTCCAGTTGATCCAGGTCATTCTAAAACCTAGCCCTGCCCTCCAGACTGTCTGCAAATCTACCCAACTTGATGTCATCTGCAAATTTTCTGGGTGTGCACTGGATCCCATCATTCAAATCATTAATAAAGATCATTAATACCAGACCAAAGACAGACCTCTCAAAGCAACATGGCTTGAAAAACCCTTGATAGTTAAAACCTACCTAAGCTTACCTTACTTGTGTGAATATCTGTTGCTGTAGTCAGTCAAACTAAAATAATAAAGATGGGATATTGTGAACATATAAAGAAATAATCACCAACCACTAAAACAACTAATAGGTCTTCTCCTTTTTCTGAGAAGAGACAAAATCAGTGCCCAACCACTGCTATTCAAGGTGCTATTATCCAAATGAAACTTCTGCCTACTTATAGTCACCCAAGATCATGGCACTTTTTGAAAGAATATACTGTAATCGTAAATAAATCAGCTGTTGTTTAATGACCAGTCTGACTGACATTTGGGGTCGTCGATAATTTTATGTAATTATATAATTAGAGGACAGAATAAAATAAAAGTAAGAAAATGAAATGAAATATACCTCTGTTAAATGAGCTATGTTTGATTTGTCTCCCTACTTTACCTTTTATGCACTTATCATCTTAGATCTGGGCTGGACAACATTCATTTTCATATAATTCATACATTTTACATTTTTACCAGCCTTGGCACAATGGCGCGCAGATCTTGAATGGGCACTACTGAAATAAAACTATTAATTACAAACATCAATATCAATCATCATCATAGCAGCAAGATTTTGTTTCCTCTCATTTGACCCTACTTCAGAATGTCATTAGTCTAAAGCTGTTTTCAAGATTTAACAAATTAAAGTCAATAATCTTTTGAAAATTTGAAATTTTTTTCTGTCACCAAAATAAGGTTAGCTTCAGATAATCACTGCGCGTACTTCTCAAGATGTGACCATAGCCTGCACTTCTTCCCACCCCATTACCCCCACAATATCATTCCTTCTATGCTGAGTCTCTGGTTGACAGAGGGGTCACTATAATGGTCTTGTAGCAAAACTTCCAGGTTTTTCTTCTTTTTTTTTTTAAATTTAAGAATACATTCCCTTCCCCGACCATTTCTGACTTTCTCTCTGCCCTCTCTATCCCTTATAAGTAGTACTAGGTAAACTAAGATAAGTTCTTATACTCTCTTACAGTAACAAACCTCCTTTATAATGTAAATAGTGTTCTGTTATGTTTGTATTGATTTTTACTGTTTTACATTGAATTTATACAGTTTAGGACCGTGTCTGTAAAGTATGTCAAGTAATGCCACATTTCCATTTTGTATTTCAAGGCTCCATCTTGTGTTCCCCGCCCGGGTATAAGCTATTGTATAGTATGTTGTAACCGTGACTCATGTCTAACCTGTCTCATTTAAATTGGTTCCTGAATGAATGGGAATGAATGAGGGTGCTTGAGGTACAATGGTAGAAGGCCTCTACTGAATGATCAACTCAATGACCTAACCATTGCCTTGCATTGACTCACCCAGGAACCACAGACCTCATCCAGGAACGGAGACAATACTCAGGATTTGAAAGATAAAGAACCTATGGGAACCCAACATTTGGAAAACAAATACCCTACAGAAACCAGCAACCCCACCATTGTGTCCAGACAATGAGGACACTTGGATCTGCACGCATACATCTGGGCAGGACTGTTCTTGCCTGGACATGTTCTTCCCATAGGAGACACAGGTAGCCCATTCCTAAAAAAAGGGGCAATACAGTGTGATCTCTTTGGGATGCCCTCCCCATCTGGACTAGCACTACGCCATGCTACCTATCCACCCAGAGGCCCTACCAGCAACCCCCTCTGGACAACATCTTGCTGGAAAAGACCCTGATTGGCCATCGAGGATCAACTCTCAGTCTGGGATAGGTAGCTATCACCCACCTTCTGTCCCTCAAAGGACCTGTACTCGGTCCCCACACACCTTGACTTCAGTCCTTCCACCAAGCCTTTCCTCTCCTGCTACCATTGTGTATGTGTGTAGCATGTTTCTGTATGTGTGTGGTAACCAATAACTTTGTGGGGCTGTGTTGTGTATTGCATATTTAATAAACTTGTTATTTTGGAACCCTAAGTTGGGTTTTTGTCTTCCTGACCTCCTGGCCCTGCTCCAATCTCTGCTCTCTGCCCCTCTGACCTTCATTCTGTCCCTTTCTCTGTCATCTCGGCTCCCTCTCTGCCACCTCCAAAACCCCAGCTCTGCTCCTCTCAAGTTACCCCAGCTCCTGCCCCTTTGATCTTGCTGCTTTTCCGATCTCTCTTGAGCCTGTCTCCCCTGGCTGTCTTCTCCACTTCCATTTCTGCTTCCATCTCCCAGCTGCCTCCCCCAGCTGACCCTCTGATCCCTGCTTTCTCCCCCTGGCTTGTTCCATTGCCCCTCACCTCGGCTCTGTTCCCCTCTACCCCCACTCCCCCCCACCCCAATCTCCACCTCCTGGCTTTATCTCTCTCTCAACTTTATCTGTGTTTCTACCCTCTACCTGCAATTTCTCTCCCTGGCTGGATCTCCTGGCTAGCTGCCTCCCCGTCCCATCTTGCCTCTGCTGCTCCTCTGCTGTCCCCAGACTCTGCCACCTCCCAGTTCACCCCCCTGCCTTCTCACAGTTTTTCTGCACTCCACTGCCCCTCCACTTTCTCAGTCTAGCCCCTGCTTTCATCCACTGTCTTCCAGCCTCCCAGCTTTCCCTGGCCCTGGCTATTACACCCAGCTGGCTCCACCACTCCTCTCAGTCTCCCTGGCACCCACAGCCTCTGCCCCCGCAACCACAGTGTCTTCCTGACACCCAAAGCTTCCCCCGGGACCCACAGCCTCTCCTCAGCACCCACAGCCTCTCCCTGGCACCCACAGCCTCTTCCTGGCTTTTCCCCGGCCAGTTCCCTGACCTGGTTCCCGGCACCCGCAGCTTCCCCAACCCACTTTCTGGCTTCCCCAGCCCCAGCTTCCCTCCCCCCATACCTTCCCACTTCCCCGGCTCCCCCACAGCCTCTCTATTTTGGCTCCAGTCCCAGCTTCTGTACTGGCTTCTCCCTGGCACTGCTTCTCTGCTCTGCCACCTCTCAGCTTTTCCTTTGACCAATTAACCTCAAGTAACCCTGAACCCCAAGTGACCCTGAATAACTCCGGGGCACATTGACCCTGAGTAGCCCTGGGACCCCAAGTGACCTCAAGGAACCCCAGGGCACCTTGACCTCAAGTAACCCTGAGCACCAAGTTACCCCAGACACCCCCTAGTGTTAACACACAGCCACAGAAGTGTGTGTTTGTGTATGTTCATGTGTGTATGAACCCATAGAGTGTTTGTGTAGTTTGTGTGTGTGTATATAATTTTGTAAAGCACCCTCTTGTCTAACAGCACAATATTGAGATCCCAAGTATTGATCTGGTGCATGTCAAGTCA
The DNA here is from genome assembly GCF_000455745.1 of Alligator sinensis. Taxonomy (NCBI): domain Eukaryota; kingdom Metazoa; phylum Chordata; order Crocodylia; family Alligatoridae; genus Alligator; species Alligator sinensis. The sequence continues at coordinate 116,763 of NW_005843311.1, read as the reverse complement.
ACAGTCTGATGCCACCAAAGAACTATCATCACCAGCTAAGATGGTTTTAGGAAATCTTTTGAGCCAAAAAAACTGCACAATGTTTCTTTAGACAGCCACAGAAAACAGTCCTCTGATTTCCCATGGTATAGGTGGGATCAGAATGAGTTGCAGAACTTCTCCATCCTTCACAGAGTTGGACAGTACATAGATTGTGCTATGTTCAGTGACCCTTCTGATCAGCTCATTATCTGGCAACACCCCTACCAACTGCAGGGGTGATATCTGCTACATGTTACAAGTCTGGCTTCCCTGCAGCTGCAGTTACGCTCATTTACATAATTTGTACTTTGGCACCAGAAAAAAAAAAACCAAAAAAACAAATACAGTGCCTCTTTCAAACTTTCAGACATGGAGAGGGTTTTTTTTAATCCTGTTTGGCAAAGGTAGATTTAATTTTACTTTCACAAGTATGAAAACCCGTCTCCCTTAGAAGTTGGTCAAACTATTAATTTTATGGAAAGGAGAACAGAGTACAGTAAAACCTTTTCACAAAGCCAGACAGCTTAACCTAATTAAATGGCTGTTTTGACAGGTGGCTTAAAGTAGGATGAAGGCTATCGAGAACGGCTGCAGAACCGTGTATGATGAGTGTCTGTGTGTTTATATGTGCAGGTGAAAATGTGACTGCACAGGGGGTGATAATGGGTCTCTGTCCATGAAGCATTTTTCAAAAGTTGCAGCTGCTCAGTATTTATAGATTTGTTTCAATTAATTATGTTAGATATATTGACTCAGGTGAACATCTATACCTGGAAGATAGTTGAAATGGGACCTTTATAAGGGTTCCTGAAGTGATTCATCAGAGAACATGAGATGTGCTTTTTAAAAGGGGAAGTGAGCTTTGTAGGAACTTCATAAATGTGATCATGAGGGGCCTGGATTCTGGTTCTGCTCATCACAAAGTATGTGGCCACACAAAATTCTTAGTGCCTCCTAAAGGGCAGTAAGCTGATCTGCAACTAAAAGGATGTGTTGATAATACTCAGTGCCCTCTATTGTCATTGCCATAAATTAGTAGTTTTATCATCTTCTAATGGAAACAAGTTTTTTGCATTTGTGAAAGCAAATTTAGAGCCATATTTCCCATATATTAAAAAAAAAAAAGGAACTAAGACTTTGGAGCCCGGAGCTTAGCAGCCTTGATACAACACTCACATGTCTTCTCCTCCTTTCCAAAACATGGAGTGCCAGACATTAATTTTTCCTCCTGGGTAGCTACTTATCCATGCATTCAAAAACACAAGTTCTAGACTAGGGACAGAAGTTACATATAAACCAGTTCAAGTGATCAGAAACCAGTTTAAACAGTTTGAACCCTGTAACAGAACAGAGGTTCAGTGCACATAAACCAGTTTCAAAATGGATGAAACTGGTTTAAGATAAACCTGGTTGAATCTAGTATCAGACTTAACTGATTAGGTCAAACCAGTTTATGAAACTTTTGTCCAGACCCCTTCCTGGTTCAAGTTAAATCAGAGTCCCCCACCATCCAAGTTTCTGGTTTCTGGTTTCTGACTTGAACCATTGCAGGCATGTGGCTACATTTCCTGAATCAAAAGTCAATGTCTGTTCATTTGCTTATTCGTTCAATTTTTGCAGCTTAGATTAACCTGCTAAGACTGAATCAATTCAGCCTCAGGGTTTTTGACTGTGTGCTTAGCCCTACAGTGCAAATATAACTCTGTATTCAATACAGGTTGCAAATCTACCTATTGCTAAACTGCCAGAGCATATGGAACTGCTACAGCTGCCAGATAAGAGATCTGAACTAGAGGCCACTGAAGTCTAAAAGAATATTTCTAGTAACTTGAATGGCCCTTAAATAAGATCTTTATTATTTGTATTCCAGTTCTAAAGGTTCACAATCTTAGGTATGTTGATGACTGTGAAACTCATGCTAAGTTGGGGCCTATTCACAAAAGTTAAAATACAAAGTACTGATGATAATTGTATAGTTCCAGAGGATTGGAGTTTGCAGCTAAGCCACCTGAGAAGAAATAATGAGGTAACACTTCCAGCTTATCTTACTATATTCATCGTAACTTTAAGGAGGCTCCTAGTTGCCTATTATGTAGCTGTGTGAAATGTTTATCCTTGATTAATTAGTATGGTAAATATTTCTTTTGCAACTAACTCATGTTTATGTGCAGGAAGAGTCATTCTCCATATGTGATAGATATCTCCTCCTGATTTACCTTGGTACTCCTGTTTTGCTTTAGTGGTTCCCTTGTTCTTCCAAGGACATTCTTCAAAAACCTTGCATTTTCCCTGTTTGTTAATTAGTTTCTTGATATGTTCCAAACTTAGTAGTGATTCATTCATATTGGAACTTTCTGATAACCAAAAAATGAGCAGTTTGATAGACAGGATTTTCCTGTCAATTACTGCTTGGGACTGTCTCTTGATTTACACAACTGCAAGAATGCTTTGAAGATACTGAGCTAAAGGGTATAAGAAGAAGAATGAAATAGGTAACATGGCATGCTTCAAGAGTGAGAAATCTCTCTGACACAAACTGCTGCTGTGCCCAGGGCCAGATTAACATATAGGCAAACAAGGAACATGTCTAGGGCCTTGAGCGGGGGGGGTTGGGGTCCTTGCCTCTGTGGCGGTGGCATGAATGTCCCTGTCTGCCTCCCTTCTCTTCCCTTCCCTTCTGCTGGCCTCACTGCCACAGTGGCCACCACTTAGAGGTGGCTCAGAGCTCTGCTTCCCATAGGCAGCAGCACCAGGTTGGGGTGTGTGGCCTTGACTAGCCTGGGGCCTACAAGTTTATTTGCCTAGGGCCCACTAAAGGTTTAATCTCGCCCTGGATGTGCCCAGATATCTTCAGAAGCTGAAAAGAAAGAGACCACGTCTCTGCCACCTGTTTGGTGAGAAATTATGACCCTATAGCTAAATACTTTGATTTGGTTTGGGCTTATTTAATCTCAAGTATTTATAGTAAATAAAGCCTTTCTGTCATTTATTAAACAAGGTATCATGTAAATCCTTTACAATTAGTTTGAAATCCCATTTTATTACTTAACAATGTGCACTCCGCCTTTTATGCCCATGATAACAAAGCTGAAATGTCCTTAGAGTGGTAATTCCCTGTAGGTATTCCTCTTTTGCCTCACCCACAAAGTATATTAGATGGGAATATTTTAGTTACAGTTTCATTTGAATAGGTGATTAAAATGTAGTAAGTTTGAGCAGAATTATAAATACACCTGATCCATATAGTTCACACAAACTAATTTAAGTGTTTGTAAAGTTTCATGTTTAAACTGATAAATAATTTGTACAGAGAAAAAAAAAAGAGAAAATGTAAATACATTCATAAAAGAGAAAATGTAAATACAGACTAATGAATGTCTTATTGCTTTGTTTGAAAAGTGAATGTATTTCATGCCTATCTGGAAATAGAAAGCTTAACCCTACTGCTTGAGGCGAGTGGTCACACTCCCATTGACTTCACCTAAGTACAGACAGTCAAAATACCTAAGGGTGAATCAATTCAGTCTTTGCAGGCTAGTCTAAACTATGTAGATTGAACTAATAAGCAAGTGAAGAGACATTCACTTTTGATTCTAGAAATGCAGTCACATGCCTGAAGTTCCTCAGGCCTGAAGTCTGCAGTGCTACATCACACCTTCCTGCTCTGCTGGAGCAGACAGCTTGTGCCAAGGCGAGGCTGCCTACCTTGCAAGGGAGGGGGGCTGGTTGTTGGGGAGGTGCAAAGCAATCTGAGATGCTGGGAGACTGAGAGTCACCTTCAGTTTGGAGGGGATCTAGGATGGAAGTTCAATAAACTGATTTAATCCAAATCAATTAACTCTGATACTATATCCACCCAGGTTTATTTTAAATGGGTTTTGGCCATTTTGAAAGTAGTTTATGTGAACTGAATTTCTGTTGTGTTACAGCTTGGAACTGGTTTCTGAACACTAATACTGGTTTATGTGTAATTTCTGTCCCTAGCAGGATCAGATTTATGATGTAGAGTATACATTAAGCAAGATGGCGCATAGCTGCTGATCCATGAGGCTAAAAGCTGGCCAAATCAATGTTCTCATTGTTATTGGAACCATGATGATTAAAAAGTAGCCAAAATAGAAACTGGGGAAGAAAAGAAAGGTAAAGAAAAAAAAAATCCTATTGATAAATGAGAGAAAGAGGATATATTCATATTAAGCACAGGGTAGTAAAGTCTCCATGCGATACTGTAAGATAAGTCTCCATTTTGGATGTTCCTGATTTACATGCACACATAAAGCTATCTGCTTTTTATAACTATGCCTGAATATTTTGTTCTTGGTGTGCCTATTTATCATTCCTTTTAGTATTAGGCTCCCAATTGGATTTCCTCCAAGACATTTCAAATATTTTTCCTTGATTCTCTCTCTTCATGAAGATCAAGATTATTTGTATTTTAGAGACAAACTTTCCGCACGCTTTTCATGAGTATCTATTTTTCACGCACTGCTGTGAGACTTCTAGAGCAAATCAATTTTCTTAAAACATTAAGAAAAAAAATCAGAATAAATTTCACACAGTATAGTTGGGAAAAGAATCTGAGTTTTACCAATAACTTTGCAGACTATTGTGTTAAACAGCCTAGCTACTCACTGTCATAGTTTCATAGTTTCATAGTTGTTAGGGGCTGGAAGGGACCTTACAAATCAGCAGGTCCAGCCCCCCTGCACTTGGGCAGGAAAGACCTCTGGGATCAGACGACCCCAGCAAGATGGGTGTCAAAACGTCTCTTGAAGATCATCAGGGTGGATGACTGTATAAACTCTGGGGGACCCTGTTCCAAACCCTTGGCACTTGACTTATAAAGAAGTTTTTCCTTATGTTGAGCCAGAAGCAATCTTCAATCAGTTTATGCAGAAGAATATATACAGAAGAACTATACTGAAGTCCAGGGAACTGTACAGTCCACTTCCATGTTTGAATGGAAACCTTGACCCCTGTTCATTCATGTTGATGTAAAGGGGCTATAGGACAGAGGTAATTCCCCCACAAGGAATACTCTCCAACACAAGAACAGTGGAGAGTGGAAAGCTAACTCTTTTAGCTCTGTACCATTCCAAACAAGCTTAAGGTGGGAGAATGGATGGGAGGAAAATGAACATGTCAGACTTTCAGCACAGGAAGTCTGTATACTGCAGTACATAGTATCCATTGTAACCAGGGTACAGGTCAATAAACAGGACAGATAGTTCCTCTCTATCTCAGAGTAAGTGCCTCTATCAATACAGGGACTAATCTAAACCTATATCCTGGGAGGTGCTAAAGGACTTCAACTCCTGTGGAATTTAATATGTTTCCATTCAGACATCAAAGTAGACGGTAAAGTTCACTATAATTATGGCTATAATTATGGAAGGCAAAGAGATTCAGAAAAAGAACCTTCTTATTAAAGCAAATTTGGTTACTATTTCTATGTCTGCAGACTCAGCTGGCAGTAGAAAACAATATGCTTTTACTACATGGGAATGGACAGGAATCCATTGGAAGGGCAGAGTAAGGCCAAAGCAACCCATGGTAAGAAGGAGGTATAGAGAAAAAAACAAAACCCCTGCATCTGCCAATATACAGCTTTGCATGCAAATGCATACTGCTGCCTGGGCAACAGGGCTCAATATGACAAAGGTTTTGTGATTTTTCTGCAATTGTTTCCATACTACATTCCATATATACAGTTTGCCATGATAGTATCACACAGCTCCAGTCCTGACCTATTAGAACAAAACTATATAGGCAAAGCATTAAAAAATTGCCCTCACAAAGAATTCTAAGACATTTATATAAACACCACATTTAGCTACTTCTGTAAGTATTAGTACTGTACTCAAATAATGAACTTATAATTTTCAGTTCTTAATAAAAAATGTCCATAACTGATCTATAGTTAGGCCTGAAGTATGTTTCCTTCCTGAAATTTCCAATGCCTTTCCTCTACCCTTTTTCCCTCCCCTGAAAAAAGCCTCCTTATGATTTGAAGTAGCTGGTATTATGTAAGATACTCTATCTTTCATTATATATCAAATATTTTCTTTGTTTCTGTCCAAAATGAGTTAACCAATAAATTATTGATATGTTTTGTTGGCTTTGGTAAGTGTCTTTGGAAAGGTTAAGATAGGAACTACATAAATATAAATATCTGATTTTATATCCATACAAAGCAACATTTACAAAAGAAAATATATAGAACTCAGACATAATAGACCTGATTCTCATTTACATACCTCTGGCAGCATTGAGAGATCTTAACTAAGGCACAACTTATATTTAAATATAGTTTAGGCTTATTTTATACTGTCAGAATTGTGTAAAGGGAGATTTATATAAATGAGGATCAGGGTCAGTGTTTTGGGATTATATTTCTTTGGAAATCTTTCTATAAATTTAGGTCCTAACATTTGACTTCTAGGACTATTCACGAATTAAGTGTACCAGAATCCAATTCTGGATCAACAACAAAATCAGCAATATATTTCCAACAGCTTATTTTCATTAAAGTATAAATGAAGTAAGACTGTATAGGTCAATTGGATGGAGTTTTTAAGGGAGTGGGAAAATGACTGGATTTTTTTTAGCAAAGTTTTGATTAGAAATAATTAGCAATTCTGAATTCTTCTTAATAGACAAGTTGGGTTATTAATGATGTCTCTGCCATTCCTTTCACTGTTCCTATATTAATGTTCTCCAATGACACTTTTATGATGATTAGTGTGGAAAAGAAGAGAAATTGAAAGAACTGAAGAATTTCTTAAAACTCATAATGCTATCTGGAAAGGGAGGCAGCATCACAATAACCCTGGAAAAATGGATTATCCTGGTGAAGCATTGAAGGATACATTATGAGCAACTACATTGACTAAAATTTACGAAGCAACTTTTCTCAAAGATCTCATAATTCAAATAGTGATGTAGCCACATTAAGTTATGAAGGTCTTTTCTCTATGACAGGGGACAAGGAGTCTGGTGGGGTTTTTTTCAGACATAATGCATTATACTTGCATTTTAGAATATTTGGCTTTAATAACACCCCAAAGTATCACTAGTGATTTTTTTCTATAAGCTTAATAACCTACACGTTCATTTTTATTAATGGTGACCTTTAGAGTGTGTAATTAATTACATTTTTATAAAGTTTTCTTTTCCAGGCACGTCTTGGTAGTAAAATGAGGGAGCATGTTTCCTATGCAACAGCAACACTAAACTACCTGATCAAAGCCTTAATATGGCAATTGTTAAATGAATCATGTTTAAAAGGCTCATGCAAGAACATATTAACTTTTTGCAAAGGACACTTTTATCAAAAAGTTTGAATGATTATGAAGTACAATAAAATGTAGGATAAGGATTTTAGGCCTTTGTTAATTAAGAATTTAGAGGGTAGTTGAGTTGACAAAGTGGTTGGAAATAGGAAATGAGATAATGAATCTTTCCTGCTTTAAAACAACTCTTTGAATGTTGTCCATAGATTGTCAGGGAACTTGGACATACATGATTTGATCTAGTGGTAATGGCCAAGATTCTGAATTAATCCAGGTCCAGGGATTGGGTATGGGAGACATAAGGTACCAGAAGGTATGAACCAGAAGTCCAAAGCCAGGAGTCATAACCCAGAGGGCAGGAACCAAAGGAAGAAATAAAAAAAAAAATCAGGAGATAAGTGATCAAGAACAAAGAAGTAAGCACATAAGGCATTTATACATGTGCTCCAGGAGTGCGTTGGGGGGGGATGCTTTAGTTAGAACGGCTCTGAGAGCTGCTCTAATTAAACAGCCCGGAGCATCAAATGTATCAGCATCCTTGCACTGAAAAATGGTGGCAGAGGCATTTTAACTAAAGCTTGTCAAATGAGCTTTAGTCAAAGCACCCCCACCACCATTTTTCAGTGTGGGGACACTGATACGTGTGATGCTGGAGTCTGCTGGAGCACGATAATTACCACACTCCAGAAGAGTCAATTAATCTAGTCTGCTCCAACACACTATAATTACAGTGCGTTGGAGCAGACTCCCTGCACGTTTATAGGCGCCCATATATGTTGAGCAATCTGCATTCAGTTGCCACAGGTGAGCTTAGGGGCCCTGTTGGCCATTTCAGCCTGATAGGCAGCAGGCAGGCATAAGAAGCCTGACATATCCCAACTGGCCACTCAGACTGTGTGGGAGCTGACTGTTAGGATTTCTGATAATATGCTACCCATCCAAAGACAAACCCCAGGTTTGGACTTCTCAGAAAACATAGGCACTAAATTGGTGGTATGAACATGATCTATAAATTCTCACAATTGTTCCACTGCTCTGCATCCTTCCCAATCTACTAAATAAAAGTTTCTCCTAAGTATGCTTTGAATCTAGGACTGTTTGACTATGTGTTCCTTGGCCACCTCCAGATGAGTATGGACATGTGGTATTTGGTACCGCAGACCTGTCTGCAGTGCCACATACCATGCAGGCACGCCCCATGCTGCTATGTTGCAGTGGAAGGGGGCGGGGGGGTGATGACCCTGGGAGATCCCGGGGTCAAAAAAATCCATGGCAAAAAAAAGCAGGGTGGTGCACGTGGCAGCACTGCGCACCGCCCAAACTGGAACCTGGCCAGCAGAAGCCACACTCTGACTGCAGGCCAGGCTCCCAGCTGTAGGAGCACCGTGGCTGCAGCTCCCCAAGGCCCCCAGGACCCCAGATAAGGCTGCTGGGGCCAGAGAGTTGCTGGCCCCAGCCTCTCCTACCCCACCTGGGGTAACCTGTCATGTGCCACAGCACATGTGGCACAGGCATTCCCCAGGGACAAGTAGCAGGAGCACAAGGTGTGCCACTGCTACTTGTCTTCAAGGAAACAAACAGTCATGCTTGTCTGGACGCAGCCCTTGTGTCCTTTGATAGTTACATGCACTGGGGATGGAATAAGCTGATGAGGATAGGGGTTCTTGGCACATGTCTTGAGGAGAAATATAGAATGCACCTCTAAAACTTCAGGTAGATGGAGCTTGACACCACAGGATTTAGCTGTCGGATGCTGTCAAATGGCTCTATGTACCAATAATTCAGTGTTGCAAATGATTTCATTGTTTTCTTAGTGGAGATATATGAAGGTGAAATGTGGGCAGACTGACAGTTCTGATTAACAGTCAATTTGTTATCTACCTTTTCAATTTTGAGGTACACCTTCAGTCCTCCATGGATCTGTTGGAGCCAGGTATTGACACAAGATGAAACTTGTACTACTCACCCCTAAGGAAACTATATCCATTTTCCAGTTCTTGGCACCTGGTGAGTAGGTGAGCATGAACTCCACATGGAAGAACAACCACCAGAGGACTTGCTGTAAATTCAGTTTATGACATATCTGCAGATAATCTAGATTCTTATAGTCTCAAGATACCATAAACAAATGTTTCAGGAGTAGCACTGGAGGATGAGAGACACCCTTGAAAGCAGCTGCACATTACATTTCCAGCGTTAGTGAAGGGTTGTTCTTGAGTGTGGATGCCAATGGTAGCATGGATGATGCAGTATAGATCAGCCTAAAATCATTCATTAGATCTAACGCTGAAGTACAACTTTTTTACCCCACTAACCTTTTTTGAGGATCCTCTGCTTAGCTTCCCTTAATCTGGAGGTATCTACATTTCTTCAAGTAAAATCCACCAGTAATCCACTACCAAATTTTGGCCAGTAATCATATGCAAAACTGCCTAAGACCTAATAGTACCTGAGCTATTCTGAGACCTAGTTCACTCCTAGACCCAACAGGATTAATAAACTGGACAGTCCATCATGCATTCCTCCAATGGAACCTCATCCAGTTGGCACTCCCAGAGCACACCTACCCACACAAACGATATCCATGAGGAGGTACTTTTATGCCTGGTGACATTTTACTTATTCTAGGGACAGATATTACACATCAATCTGTTTAAGTGATCAGAAACTGCTTTAAACCTGTAACAGAACAAACATTCAGTGCACATAAACCAGTTTCAAAATGGCTGGAACTGGTTTAAGATAAACCTGGTTGAATATAGTATCAGACTTAACTGATTGAGCTTAAACAGGTTTATGCAATGTCTGTCCCAGATCCCTTCTTGGTTTAAGTTAAACCAGAATCCTCCAGTATCTCAGCATGCTCTCTGGATGGAGCTCTGCTCTCTGCTCCAGAGCAGGGCTGGCTCCACCCCTCTGCATTCTAGCTGGAGCAGGGATAGCACATGGTGAGACACCAGCCAGCATGGCCCTGTTATGGAAAAGTGAGCAGGGAGGGAGTTAATTCTTCCCTCTTTCCCCTCCTCCCCAGCTGCAGCCAAGGTCAGCCTGTTTGCTAGGGAGCAGAGGGGAGTGGGCTGTGGCAGTGCCCCTGGGGCTGGCAGACACCGGCTGCAGGGCAGGAGGGTTGGAGGGAGGAATTAACCCTTGTCCCTGTTGCCATCAACTTAATAGGGACATGCTGGGACTCTCTTCTGTGCTGGGGGAACTCTTCCCACTCCTTCTCCTCCCTCCAGGGTACAGAGCAGGGTGCTCTGCGAGACATTGGAAGGGGACTCCTGCTCCTCCTCCCCATCCCTCCCACTGGCACAGGGTGGGAAGGTGGGCTCTGTGGGGCTGCTCAGCACTGGAGGACTCTTCCCCCTCCTCCACCCCCACCACCACAGGATGGGGAAGGGGACTCTATGGGGAAGTGTGGTTACACTTGAAGATAGGCTACAGATACAGGTGGACTTAGACAGGTTAGGAAATTGGGCAGATTAGAATCTGATTAAGTTCAATGTTGAGAAATGTAAAGTGCTCCAACTTGGAACGAGCAACCCCCAACACACCTACAAGCTTGGTGGCACCAAACTGACTAGCACCACAGATGAAAGGGACTTGGGGATAATAAAAGGCCACAGTATGAATACGAGCCGGCAGTGCAATGCTGTAGCCAGTAGGACAAATATTACTCTGGCATGCATCAATCGATGCATCTCCAGCAAAGCCAAGGAGGTGATTCTTCCACTCTACTCAGCACTGGTGTGAGCACATCTGGAGAACCGTGTCCAGTTCTGGGCACCACACTTTAACAAGGATGTGAACAAGCTTGAGAGAGTCCAAAGAAAAGCCACCTGTATGATCAGAGTCATACACGGCAAGCCATATGAGGAAAGGCTGAAGGATCTGGGGCTCTTCAGCCTGAAGAAAACAAGGCTGAGAGGGGACCTGGTAGCTGCTTACTGCTACACCGGGGAGTACATCAAGGGCTTGGTGAGCAACTGTTCACCAGGGCACCCGAGGGGAAAACTAGGAGTAATGGCCACATACTCCCCGAAGACTGATTCAGGCTCAACATTAGGAAAAATGTCTTCATAGTTAGGGTGTCCAGACCATGGAATAAGCTCCCTCCAGAGGTGGTGCAATCACCTACCCTGGAAATTTTCAAGAGGAGACTAGACAGTCACCTTGCTGGGGTCACCTGACCCCCAGTTGTCTTTCCTGCCTGGTGCAGGGGGCTGGACCCAATGATCTCTCAAGGTTCCTTCTGGCCTTACAATCTATGAATCTATGCCAGGCTACCAGGTCCCAGAGTGGGACTCTTCCCACCACTCCTCCCCCCGTCCCCCACTACCGTGGGGTAGGGAGGGGAGCTCTGTTCAGTGCTGGGGGGACTCTTCCCCCTCCTCCTCCTCCTCTCCCCATCCCTACTGCCATGGGTGCTCTGTGTGGTGCTGCATAGCCCTGGCCAGCTGGGGTGTGCAGAGAGGCTGTAGCAGAGCCACATCTGCTGAGGGGAGGATGCCCCCATGGCCCAGCCTGGCCTCACGCAGTCCTGGCCGAGGCAGCAACATGGTGGGGATCGGCCAGGCTGCAGGGACGGGGCTACCCCTGGCAGCTGATGCTCAGTGATGGGGATGCTAAGCCCTGTCAGCTTGTGGGACTTGTAGGTCTGCAGACTACCCCTGTGGTGAGTGCCCACAGGGCTCTGGGCCCTCTGGTGCTGCCAAGCTAGTCCGGCTAGCCCACTGTTCAGCCAGACACTGGCCACGCACACCAGGCCGGGCTGGGCTGTGCTGGTGGCAAGGTTCAGCATCCCTATCACTGAGCTGCAGGTGCAGGGGATGTTTCTGTACCCACAGCCCAGCCCCACCATGCAGCTGCCTTGCCCAGGGCTGAGCGAGGCCAGGCTGGGCTGTGGGCTGTGCCACCCCCAGCAGCTGTGGCTCAGTTACAACTACTCCCCCGACCCTGACTGAGCTGGGCAGCACTGCACAGAGGCCCCCCTCCATGCCCCAGGCAGCATGGGGTGGGAGGAGGAAGAGGAGTGGGAAGAGTCCCCCTCTGGGGCCGGGCCACGGAGGTGAGGCCATTGGGAGTGAGTGGCCGTGCTGAGGAAATGGGGTCATGCTGAGGAAATGGAGCTATAACTAGGATCATTCTGAGACAAAAAAAAATTGTCTATTGGGTAAGTCCATTGCCCCATGCTGTCTACAAAACCTTACATCTGCAAACAGGGCAAATGTGGAACTGTGCCCTTTGCTACCCAGGCATAAGCACTATACACAATACAGGCAGAATTAATGTTCCAAACACACCCATGATAATGCAATGTAAGCATTATTGTACCCATTTCAAACTAGGGCTCAATAAACTTAGGCTGCCTGGCCCCACCCCATGGCGGCCATCAGGGAAAAGGAGGGGGAAGAGTCACTCCCTCAGCATGTGACAGAGCCCCTCTCCTCACCCTGTCGTGGTGGAGGAGAGGGAGGAGGGGGAAGAGTTCCCCTCTGAGGCTGGGCAGTGCGGTGTGCTAGGATTGCTCCCGGCTGTCAGGGAGTCACTGGTGCAGCAGAGCTTTCCTCTTCTCCTCCTGCTCTGCCAAAGTGGTCTGACCACGCTCCCTCTTCCCTCATACTACAAACCCTGCAGGCCAAGTTTCAGGTTTAAACCCCTCCTCAGTCTTACTCAAGCCTGCCCAGGCCTGGCTATGCTGCCCCTCAGCTCGGCTTCCCTGGGAAAGTGAAGGGCTGCCTTAGTGCCCCTGGGCTTCTGGCCTGAGCCACTGCAGGCATGTGCCTGCCTTTGCAGAATGAAAAGGGAACATCTGTCCACTTGGGAACCAATATCTGCAGGTTAGATTAACATTCAATTATTGAATCAATTCAGGCTCGTGATTTTTGAATGTCTGTCCGTAGCCTTAGAGTGTAGGATACCTGATTTAGACTCTCAATCTTCTTGAAAACTGGGGGATGAAAACTAGGTCTCCCAGGTGGGCTAGAAAAACAGCCTTACATTATCTCTAGTTCAATATATATTAAACTATGCTATAAAAAAATGATAGCTTCAAGAGGAGGAAAAGAGGTTCACCCAAGAATGTATTACAGCCTAATGGAGGTGCGTTTACCTGGAAGAAATGAATTCTAACCCCTACAACTCCAACTCTCTCCTCCTCCCCCACTACCTCAGCCACCACTCCAGGGGGGCTGCCCAGCCCTGGAAGGGGACTCTGTAATACATTCTTGGGTGAACCTCTTTTCCTCCTCCTTAGCCATTCCATTTTTTATAGCATAGTTTAATATATATTGAACTAAAGCAGGAGGAGGAGAGAGTTGTCTGGGACAGGTGTTCCAATTACTAGAATCCTGGATATAACATAGGGGCACCAATACCTTCCTCCCTTACTGGGTTTCTCAGGAGGAAGGGATTACCAGGCTTATGTGCCTAATTCCAAGAAAAATGTCACAGCCATGAATCCCCAAGTGAAGGTAATCAATTCCTTTTCAGCCCAGAGTTGTGTTGGGTACCTACCTCCCTTTGGCCTTCTGCTCAGCATTTCCTGTGAGCTAATTTAAATAGTTCCCTATTCAGCTGGCTGGCTTCTGTGAGCCTCATTCTTCTGTGTCTAAATCTTTTTGGGCTTTTATAAGCAGTCTGGGAATTAAACTGGGCTTGTGGATTCCATTAAGCATCGGGAAACCTAAACGTTAGGCACTGCAATGCTGCTTTTATCCGGTGGCTATTAATGCAAGGGGCAGTGGCTTAGCTAGCCTCAAAAGGAGTGCTGGAGAGAGCTCTGGGTAATGTCTGACCTGTCCTTCTGGATGTCATTCATCTTCCCTTCTCATCTCTGCTCACTCCTCCTTAGCCTTTCCAGGACTTACACTCAGGTATGTGCATATGTAGCCACGTAGATACCCAGCCAATGTGCAGTCATACTGTGCATGCCCAGTCTATATGTACACACTTGCATATCCACAGCATAAATCCAGGCCTCAAAGCATCCAGATTGCTAGAAAAAATACTATTTATACATAGAAAGGGAAAAAAAAAAGACTCCCTTTCCAAATGCCCTACTTTGCTTCTGAATATTGGTATCTATGCACTGTAAGTTAGCTGTCAGTTGCCACAGTAAAGCCACTTTTAAAATACGAGTTGGATTTACCCAGTCCAGCGAAATAAGACTTGTCATACTTTTTACCTTCATACTTAATAATACTTTTAGGACCTAGCATCCAAAGATCTCAAAGTACCTGGTAAACATTAATTAAAAACCCGCATCCATCAATTGTTTCTCAGTACAGCTAACCGTGGCACAGAAAGGATGTGTTGTGCACAGATTCAAAAATATGAATTAAAACTAGGGATAGAGTTAGGGCTCAGAAATGACTTCTAGTCTTTTGTTTTGCCACAAAATCATAGTGCTTAATTCCTTCTTCTATAGTTGATGAAAAAAAGACAGAATCTGGGTGTGTCTCCATTGAGTGTCTCTATTGTTCTGCTCCTTACAATGTATGAGAAAAGTCTATCAGTTGCTTTTTGTTTTCTCTCCATCACTTAAAAAGAAACCAACTGTTTTTCTTCCTTTTAGAAATATCAGATATATTGAATCTTTTATTCCTCCTGTCTCTGGAGGACCCTGATGGCGGGGGCTTCAAAGCTTATTAATTGAAGATATGAGGTTCCTGAATCTTTAACAAAGCTTTAACTAGTACTGAAAGCTAAAGCAGCTTCTGGCATTCTTTGGGTAAAGGAGGCCCAAGTCACTTGGCCCTGAACTGGCCTCTCTTTGCAAAGATGTCTTACTAGCAGTTCCCAAACTGTGTGTTGTGACCCCAAATGGGGTCACAACATCAATGAATGAGGCCCCGGAGGTGAGGCCATTGGGCGTGAGTGGCCGCGCTGAGGAAATGGGGTCATAATGAGGAAATGGAGCTATAACTAGGATCATTCTGAGACAAAAAAAAATTGTCTATTGGGTAAGTCCATTGCCCCATGCTGTCTACAAAACCTTACATCTGCAAACAGGGCAAATGTGGAACTGTGCCCTTTGCTACCCAGGCATAAGCACTATACACAATACAGGCAGAATTAATGTTCCAAACACACCCATGATAATGCAATGTAAGCATTATTGTACCCATTTCAAACTAGGGCTCAATAAACTTAGGAGACTTGTCAAAGATAACACAACAGTTCAAAAAATAGAACTGGCAATATAATTCAGTGCCCTAGTCAGCAGTCCTTTGCTCAAACTAGAAACAACACTGTTTCTGCAATAATTTATATTCCATCCACTCTGCTTAAATATTGAGGGAATGCAGAAAAAAATCTTTGTAGAAAACAAGTCAAAAAGTGACCACACATGCATTTCAGAAAGCTAAATTTTGTCTTAACTTCCCAGAAAATGGCCAAGAGACCAGATATCCTCCCAGGGCATGTCCAGACATGCAGGTACGTGCAATTTGTGGTGCCACAAACAGCATGCAGTGCATGTTAAACTGTGTGTGGTGCAGGGGCAAGATTTGCTACCAGGATTTCCCATTTGGTAAACAAAACACACGGGAAAAAAGTGGCACAAAGCATATCAAAATAACATGCACCAGAACAAATGTGGAGATGGGGGGAGAAGGCAGCCCAGGAATCCTTGCTCCCTAGTCTCCATGTGCTGTGGAGCCCTGGCACTGAGGCACGCTGTATGGAGTGGCTGGCTGGGATGGCGCTCCTGGCAGGCAGCCTGGGCTGGCACTCCCCTCTCTCAGTGCAGGGGCTCTTCTGCAGCTCGGGGGCTCCCCCCCGTTTCCACATGCCTCAGCATGGGGGCTCTGCAGCAGAGCCCCTGCAATGAGGCATGCAGAGAGAGGGGAGCACCAGCCGAGGGTTGCCTGCTCCCCTATCTCGAGGCACACTATGCTCCGCAGCTGGCTGGGTGGCAGTGTGCCTCAGCATGGGGGCTCTGGAGCACACCGAGATGCAGGGAGCAGACAGTCCTGGGCCTGGGCTGTCTTCTTCTCACATCTCCATGTACTGCTTCCTGACTGGTTGGGGTGCAGGGTGCCTCAGTGCAGGGGCTGCCTGCTGGCTATCCCTGTGCTGAGGCACCCTGTGAGCCCCCTCCTGCAAGGGGGAGGTGGGGACCAGGAGCTGGGAAAAGCTGGGCACAGTCCACAATCAAGGGCACATGAAGGGTCATGCGCTGTGGCACAAAGTAGCAGCACAAATTTGCACTGCTACTATTTGTGCTGCTTCAAGCACACACCCCTGCTCACCCCAGTGCTTTACTAGAAGTGATAAAAAGAAGGAAGGCAATTAACATGCCAAAGATCAGAGATATCCATGGTCATTCCATTTTGCTGAAATTGAGGGAAAGGAAAAGAGAAAATCCTCTTGGACTCTTTACTTTTTAGTTAACTACTCTTTTCTGAGAGGCAAATGATTCAAATTCTATACTAAAAATATAACCACTAGAGGGTCTCTATGTAATATACAAGTACTGCTAAATGATATAGACAAATCTTGCATTCAAAAATGTGTGAGTAAGACGAGGAGGGAGAACAGCAAAGTGTCATTCCTCCATTATTTATCCTTTCCATGTATTCTTCTGTAGATTTTTTACTGTCTTGCTAAAATGAAATTGCCCCTGTTTAGAAAACAAAATAAATAATTCCACTATAAAAGTACATTGTAATATATTGATGGGTATTGATTCTTGTCTGCTGTATTATTTAACATCAAAATGAAGAATTGATACTGCATACCTCATTTGCTCAGTCAACCCTTGAAGTACCCACTGGTTGTAAGATAGATGAAATACATCCTTTCAGACAATTGCCCTGATAGCCTTGAGGTCTCATTCTTTGAGCAAATCAGTGTTATCAAGTGATTAACCAAGTTTAATGCAACTATCATCTGCTTTTGATCTCCTACATACACCATGGTATATAACAATATTGTTTTGATTGCACATTTACTTAACTATAGAAAAGCTGCAATTACCAGGCAGAGGGTGAGGGGGTTATTATACATTGTTTTTAGGAATATCATGATAAAATCAAGGTAATATGAGCTGGGATCTAGGTACTACTCTGCTGAAACTCATTCCTTGTGGGATCATGACCTCCATCCATTTTCACCTCCATTTCCTCATCTGGACAAGAAGGATATGGACAGTAAATTCATAGACAGCCCTTTGAAAGTGTTAACTACTACTTTATGCAAGAGACAAATTTAATCAATGTGGAAGTGGCACAAGTACATTTCCTTTCAAGGGCTGGGTGCTTAGTTGGTCATTCATTTCCTCTCCTCTCTTCTCCCCTTGGTGCAAAAGTGATGATCTGCCCAGAACCTGGATCTTTAGGATCAAACAGTACTTTGGTTCCAGTCTAAGAAAAGGGACAGATATTCACCATGACTGTGTAGTGATGTTTGTTTTACATAATTGTTCTGAACTATTACGGTATTTCAGCTCAAACATTACAGCAGAAGGGAATATGGTGCTGTTGCTGAATCACACTCATAAAGTTTGGCTGAGGACACCAAGCTAGATGCACTATTTGAGAAACCATACTTTTTCAGTACCATTCATGTTCTCTTCCACAGAACAGATTAAAAAAAAAACAACCCCTCTGACTTGGCTGTGGGAGCTGTACTATCTCTTGGGGATCTTAGTTAAATGACAATGGGCACATGCTATTAGCATGCGGTATGCATATCTACACATGCTATTAGTACTCAGTAATACATTCCAGCACATCCACTGGAGTTTATTGCTCCTGGGTGTGCTGTTTGAACATGCACCCAGGACCGCAGCATGGTGAGCTGGGTTGGAGCAGCCCCAGCTGGCAGAAGGCCCAGGGGGTCAGTCTGCCAGCTCAAGGCTGCTCCGACATAGCTCAACATGTTGTAGAGGGACTGTCAGGGACAAGAGGGTGCTCCAGTGCATGGCTAGCCAGTAGGTAGCTCCCACATTGAAGCACTCTCATGCCCCAGCTAGCCACGCCAGCCTTTACACATGCACTGCTGCAGAGTAAAAAACTCTGCTGTAGAATAGTACTTATATTTACAAGTACTACCATAGTGCAGAGTTTATTAGTTTCCTGCAGGGGCTGCATGTGTAGACAAGATACATTTACTGTGTAGCTAATTCATCTGCTCCACAGTAAACATCTCACATAGATGTGCCCAGTGCAGGCCAAAACCCACTGCGAATTGTTGCTACATTTTAATTTCCCTCTAGCATTCTGTTTCTTTAATATCAGAGAAATAACCATTTTCATTATCTTAACCATATTTAGCTATAACTTTTTAAATTGTTTGGCAAGAAACCATGTTTATCAAATGAGATATGACTGTGTCTGGATTCAGCTGTATCAAATTCCTTTATTTGATATAAAATAATGTAATTAGGAGGCAGGTGCAGCCTGAGATGGAGTCTGTCTCTTTGATAGCTCTCAGTACTTCTTTTTCAGTTACTGTTCTGATCACTTATTTAAGATATTCTAGGCATTGTGCAGAGACCAGGATATGTAGAAAATGACAGTAGCAGTTGGCATCAAAAGGGCTTAAGTTAAAAAGGGCTTGCAGCCAAAATGACTAGTGGAGTAACTCGGCCACAGACTGAAAACAGGCTGTAACACCATAAAGAAGGGTTAAGAATAAATGTAAGTGTACTAAGCTGGGGACAGATGTAAAGGGTGCTGCATGAATTAGTATTATGTCAGGTTCTATTTCATATCTTCATTTAACATTAGGAAATGGGGTAGGCAAATGACATAGTCACACGTATGATTCAAGACTAATTTAGAGGGGTTGCAATCACCACGGAGTACAGAGAAATCATCCAAACTAATATAGGAATTGAATAGGAAATATAGGGTCTAGTTCTATAACTCTTGTGATCATTTAAAGCCAGATTTTCCAAAGAACCTGGCTTCCATTAAGAACATTCCTAGGTGCTGTGCATTTTTTGCAATGTAGCCAGTTTGTATCCCTGCTGAAATTTAATAGATTTCATAGACATTAGGGCTGGAAGGGACCTCGGAAGATCATCGAGTCCAGCCCCCTGCCACAGGGGCAGGAAGTCAGAAGGGATCATAGGATCCCAGCAAGATAAACATCCAAATTTCTCTTGAAGGCGTTCAAAGTAGGTGCTTTAACCACATCTGGCGGCAGTCTATTCCAGCCCTTGGGGACCCGGACAGTAAAGAAGTTCTTCCTTATGTCCAGCCTGAAATGGTCATGGAGGAGTTTGTGACTGTTTGACCTTGTCACCCCTTGGGGTGATCTGGTGAACAGACGTTCCCCAAGATCCTGGTGAACATCCCTGATAAACTTATAGGTGGCCACCAGATCACCCCTGAGCCTGCTCTTTTCCAGGCTGAAGAATCCCATAGCTCTCAGCCTCTCATCATAAGGTCTATGTTCCTGACCTCTGATCATGTGTGTGGCTCTCCTCTGACTCTCTTGAGCTTCTCCACATCCTTTTTGAATTGTGGAGCCCAAAACTGGATGCAGTACTCCAGCTGCGGCCTCACCAAGGCCGAGTACAACAGGAGAATGACATCCTGGGATTTGCTTGAGAAGCATCTATGGATGCAAGACAGTGTTTTGCTTGCTTTACTAGCTGCATCATCACATTGAAGGCTCATGTTCATCTTATGGTCAATCATGGCCCCCAAGTCCTTGTCGTCCATAGTGCTATCCACTGTAGCACTGTTGAGACTATAAGCATGCTGCAGGTTTTTCTTCCTGAGGTGGAGAATCTTGCATTTTTCGGTGTTAAACATCATCAAGTTCTCATCCACCCATTTCCTGAGCCTGTCAAGATCAGCCTGGATTGCCTGTCCTCAGATATGGATCCTTTACCCCAAAGTTTGGTGTCAACGAACTTGGCCAGCCTGCTTCTGACACCAATGTCCACATCATTAATGAAGATGTTGAATAGTGTTGGCCCAAGGACAGAGCCTTGGGGGACCCCACTGGTCACAGGACACCACAGTGATTGACTTCCATCAACCACCACCCTCTAAGTCTGACCACAGAGCCAATTCCCCAGCCAGCAGATCGTGGTGAACCCGAGGCCTCAGTTGGCCAGTTTTTCCAAGAGGTAATCATGGGATACTGGATCAAAGGATTTTTTAAATTCAAGATATACAACATCAATCTCCTCTCCCTTGTCCAGGTGATAGGTCACCTGGTCATAAAAGGAAATAAGATTGGTCAAGCAAGACCTACCTGCAACAAACCTGTGCTGGGTATCCCTCAGGATGTTGCCATCAATCAGTCTGTTAAGAATGGCCTCTTTGATAATCTTTTCTAAGACTTTCTCTGGGATAGAGGTCAGGCTGATGGGCCTGTAGTTTGCCAGATCCACTTTCCTCCCTTTCTTAAAGATAGGCACCACACTGGCCTTCTTCCAATCTTTGGGCACTTCACCAGATCACCAGGAGCTCTTGAAGATCCGTGCCAGGGGCTGAGCTATGATACTTGCCAGCTCCTTGAGTACCCTGGGGTGTAAACTGTCAGGGCCGGCTGACTTGAAGGTGTCCAGCCTTTCAAGGTGTTCGTTCACAAGGTCAGCATTGATGGAGGGTAAGGAATCACCCTCACCCAGGTGTTCTCATCCTGTAATAGGAAGGGGCGTCCCTTGGGGCTGGTGAAAAACCGATGCAAAGTACCCATTTAGTAAGTTGGGTTTTTCCTGGGCATAGGCTGTCAGTTGTCTGGCTCCCCACATATCTAAAAAAGGACTTTTTATTGTCCTTGACATCTGTAGCTAGTTGGAGTTCCATCTCAGCCTTGGCTTTCCTGGTTTGCTCCCTGAAGGTCCGGACCAGTGCAGAAAATTCCTCCTTGGAGGTGAATCCATAGAATCATAGATTCATAGAATCATAGAAGTAGGGTCGGAAGGGACCTTGTAGATCTTCAAGTCCAATCCCCTGCCTGGGCAAGAGGAAAACTGGGCTCAACTGACCCCAGTCAGGTAGGCATCAAGCCGCTTCTTAAAGACCCCCAGGGTAGGAGCCAGCACCACTTCCCTTGGAAGTTGGTTCCAGATCCTAGCCGCCCTAACTGTGAAGTAGTTCTTACGGATGTCTAATCTGAAGCTACTCTCCAACAACTTGTGGAATTCCTTGTTATTCCGGGGGGTGCTAGGGGAAACAAGGTCTCCCCCAAACCCTTCTGGTCCCCCCTAGTGAGTTTATAGACGGTCACCAGGTCCCCAGGTCCCCCCTCAGCCTTCTCTTGTGAAGGCTGAACAGGTTCAGGTCCCGTAGCCTCTCATTGTAGGGTCTGCCCTGCTGTCCCCAGATCATGCAGGTGGCTCTCCTCTGGGCCCTCTCAATGTTGTCTATATCCCTCTTGAAGTGGGGTGCCCAGAACTAGACACAGTACTCCAGCTATGGCCTGACCAGTGTTGCGTAGAGGGGGAGGATCACCTCCTTGGCCCTACTTGAGATGCACCTGTGGATGCACGATAAGGTCCGGTTAGCCCTGCTGACTGTGACCTCGTATTGTCGGCCCATGTTCATCTTGGAGTCAGTGATGACTCCAAGATCCCTTTCTGCCTCCATGCTCTCAAAAAGGGAGTTTTCCATCTTATAAGTGTGCTGCTGGTTGCTACCGCCCAAGTGCAGCACCCTGCACTTGTCAGTAGTGAAACGCATCCTGTTTTTGTCAGCCCACCCCTGCAACCTATCCAGGTCTTGCTGCAGTCTTTCCCTCCCTACTAACGTGCCCACCTCACCCCAAATTTTGGTATCATCAGCAAAATATCAGCATTGTCCAAATCGCTGATAAAGAAATTGAACAGTGTGGGCCCAAGGATCGAGCCCTGGGGGACTCCGCTGCCCACTTCCCCCCAGGTCGAATATGACCCGTCCACCACCACTGTCTGAGTACAACCCTTCAGCCAATTTGCAATCCATCTGACCATGTAGGCATTGCTGTCACAGTCTCCATGTTTTTTAATGAGGCTGGGGTGGGAGACAGTGTCAAAGGCCTTGCTGAAGTCCAGAAAGACTACATCCA
>NW_005843311.1:90823-93897 GCF_000455745.1 Alligator sinensis | reverse complement strand
TGGCACCTGGCCAAAGCACCACGATCGCTCGTAAAGCTGTGCCAAGGGCCCTGCAATAAGCCCTGCTAGCTCCCTCAACATCCTGGAGTGGAGAGCATCTGGACCTGCTGATTTGAACATGTCCAGCCCCTCCAGAAGCACTCTAACCTGGTCCTCCTCAACCTTAGGTCTTGAGGCGTTCCCCTCGAGTCCGTCTTGAGTCATGGTGGGGGAGTCCCAGTCCCTGCACAAGAAAATGGAGGTGAAGAATTTGTTAAAGAGGTCTGCCTTCTCCTCTGTGCAAACCACCAGATTGCCCAGCGCATCTTGCAGGGACGCCACATTTCCTGCTACCTTCTTCATCCTCCCTATATATTTGAAAAAGGACTTTTTATTATCTTTGATCTTGGACGCTAGTCCTAGCTCTATATCCACCTTAGCTTCCCTAACAGCCCCCCTACAGGCCCTGGACGTCCTTGGTGAGCCAGGGGGGCTTTTGGGCACTCTTGCCCCCCTTGCTTCTTGTTGGGATCGTCACCCCTTGGGCCCCGAGTATCATCTCCTTAAGGAACGACCACTCATCTTGGGCACTGAGTTCTCCTGCCCTCGAGAACCCCAGCGCATCTCCCACCAATCTCCTCAACTCTTTGAAGCTGGCCCTCTTGAAGTCTGGGACTACTGCCTTGCTGCAGGCCCTTGTCACCCTGCGCTGGATGATGAATTCCAGCAAGCGATGATTGCTATCACCCAGGTCGTCAAGGACCTGGAGCCCCGTTACCAGATCATCGCCTGTGGCCAGGACCAGGTCCAACAGGGCATTTCCTCTGGTGGGACTGTGCACCTCCTGGGTTAAGTGGAGGTTCTGTATCTCGGCCAGGAATCTCCTGGAACGGTCCGACATGACTGACTGCTCCTCCCAGCAGATGTCCGGGTAATTTAGATCACCCCTGACAACTACATCCCTTGCCTTAAGTGCCTCTGCAAGCTGGCCCAAAAATTCGTGGTCCAGCTCCTCCCCTTGGTTGCGGGGTCTGTAGTAGAACCCCACCGTTAAATCCCTCTCCCCATGACCCCCTTGTATCTTGACCCAGAGCACTTCAGCTTGCCCCTCCTCTGACCGCATTTTGCTGGCAGAGGATGTGTATTGCTCTTTGACATAGAGCACCACACCCCCTCCCTTCTCTATCCCGCCTGTAGAGCCTATAGCCCCTAATGCTAACTGTCCAGTTGTGGGATGAATCCCACCACGTTTCTGTAATCCGTACCATGTCTGGGTTTGAACTGGCTATTCTGAGGGGGAGTTCCTCCTGTTTGTTCCCCATACTATGAGCATTGGTATACAGGCATTTAAGGCCTTGCATAGCTGCACGTGCCACCCCCTGATCCAGTCCTCCATCCATTGTAGGTCTTTCTTTCTGGACACAGGAGGTCCGCTAGTTCCCTGCAGACCCAAGGGGGCTGCTGTGCCCTTTTGCTTTTTTTCCTTCTAGATGGAATAGACTTTGCTTGTGCATCCAGGATTGCTCCTTTGAGGAGCAACCACTTTTCCTGAACTCCCCTCCCCTTTGGGTTGTGGTCCCTTAGGGCCTTGCCAACAAGCCTCCTGAGCTTGTCAAAGTCAGCTTTCCTGAAGTCGAGGACTTCTGTATTGCTGACTGACTTGCCAGCTTCACGGCGGATGATGAAGGTGATCAGCTCGTGGTCACTGTCACCCAGCTTCCCTTCGATCTTTAGGTCACTGATTAGGTCATTCCCTGTTGCCAGTACCAGATTGAGCAATGCTTTACCTCTTGTCAGCCCATAGACTTCTTGTGTCAGATAGAGCTCATCCATGAATGAAAGAAAGATTTGCGACAACTCGGATTTGGCCGAGCACTCTTCCCACGAGATGTCAGGGTAGTTGAAGTCTCCCATAATAACAACCATGCACCAGGAGCATGCAGCCGCAGTCAATTCCCTGGTGAACTGTGCTGTGTTCCCCATAGATTTTAACCCAGAGGGTCTCCAGTCATCCACCCTGGACACTATGTCAGCTTGCAGGGACACGTAGCTCTCCTTGACATAGAGAGCTACACCCCGACCCCTTTTGTCCACTTGATCTCTCCTGTACAGGGTATAGCCATCTATACCTGTGGTTCAGTCATGGATGGAGTCCCACCAGGTCTCCATTATCCCTATGACATCATAATTATTTGTGTTAAGCAGGAGGACAAGTTCCTTCTGTTTATTCCCCAAACTCCTAGCATTTGTATAGACGCAGGCAAGTGTCTCTTTTGGGGCCTCTGCCTTGCCTACAGCTTGTTCCAGGGCTGAGACAGGGGTGAGGTCCCTTAAGTGCCTTGGCCTGCTGGCTTTGCAAGGGTTGCTCAGTGGACCAGCAGTGGCAGTAGTCCACACATCCCCCGGTGGGCTCAGTTTAAAGCCCAGTGGAGCAGGTCAATTAGAGAGTTATTTTGAAAATCTGGCTATTAATCCTCTATTACAGAGACCTTCATGGACTACACACATCAGTGGGCACATCTACATGAGAAGCTTAACTACGCAATAGTGTAGTTTACTGCAAAGTAGGCATGTGTGTCTATATGTGCACATTTACCATGCAGTAAACTTTGCTAATGATGAGTAAATTTGCTACCTACAAATGCAAGTAGCAAATTTATTTTTGATTAGTTACAGTGCAATAGTGCTCATGTAGACACCTGACTAGAAGCAAATCTGCTCCCGGTCAGCCATCCACCAGGGAGCAGGACATTACTCCCTGCCCCTGGGAGCTGCCTACTGCTGGGGTGGGCTCCACCACTAGAGCCTAGAGGAGAACTATGCCTCCCCTGCCCTGGAAGCAGGGAGCTCCAAGCCCTCTACTCTGAGATTGTGATCAGGGAGCAGGGGCCTAAGAGACCCTTATCTCCCAGCACCAGCTGTGTGGTTGTGGATAAGGTCTCCCAACACTAGCCCTGCCACCATGGAGCTGGTGCTGGGAGATAAGGGTTTCTTAGTATCAGCTCTTTTGACAGGGGTTGGGATGCCTGTTCCCCACCCAGGTCTGTGAGCACAGAGCTGGGTGGGGAATAGGCTGAGGAGCTTGTTTCCTGCTG
>NW_005843311.1:76590-90802 GCF_000455745.1 Alligator sinensis | reverse complement strand
CAGGCTCTTCAGCCCCTGCCAGCAGGGAGCTCCCCAGCTGATTCTTCAGCCAGCTTCACACTCATGGGGTGGGGGCTGGGAACTGTCCTGGTCAGGGGTAGGTCCCAGCCCCATGCAGGCATGGTTGGTGAACTCAGACTGGTGGATGGTGGAATATCCCATGGGAGCAGCAGGGAGGTTTGCAGCCCCCCCCCCCCCCCCCCACTACTGGCCCCCCCCACTCCTATGGGATGCTCCACTCCCCCACCAGTCTGAATTCACCAGACGTGCCTGGCCCCATGCCTTGATTGTGTGATTGAAGCATGGGGATTGGAAAGAGCTTCAGGGGTAGGGTAGATCTTATCCCTCTGCCTCAATCTGCCAGTGGAGCAGCTAGTAATGAGCTAGCTGCTATCTGCCGTACCGGTGCATCAGGGTAGGGGGCTGGACCTTCTCTTCCCCTGCAGTTCTTTCCAAGTCCCCTACCTCTGATCAGGGAGCCAGGGCCAGGAGCTCCCTGCTGCTTGGGTAGGGGGACATTGTCCCCACCCCAGCAGCAGGTAGCCCCTGGGAGTAGGATGTAATGTCCCAGCTCTGGCCAGCTGTCTGCTGGCCCAGTGCTCCCTACCAGCCCCTGGACTACCACACAAAGAGAGCCTAGAGCTCCCCCTGGTGGCAGCAGGGGCCTATTGCAGGGCCCCAGGGAGCAGGAGCAATTTGCTGCCATTAGCAGCAAATAGTTTCATAGTTGGTAGGGTTGGAAGGGACCTGAGCAGATCATCAAGTCTGACCCCCTGCCATGGCAGGAAAGAATGCTGGTGTCAAATGACCCCAGCTAGGCGATTATCTAGCCTCCTTTTGAAGACCCCCAGGGTAGAAGTGAGCACCACTTCCCTTGGAAGTTGGTTCCAGATCCTAGCCACCCTGACTGTGAAGTAGTGCTTCCTGATGTCTGGCCTGAACCTACTCTCAATCAACTTGTGGCCATTATTCCTAGTTATTTCTGGTAGGGCTTGAGGGAACAGGGACTCTCCCATTTCCTGCAGGTCCCCCCTGGTAAGTTTATAGATGGCCACCAGATCCCCTCTCAGCCTTCTCTTGTGGAGGCTGAACAGGTTCAGGTCCCGTAGCCTCTCCTCGTAGGGCCTGCCCTGCTGCCCCCTCATCATGCGAGGGGCCCTCCTGTGGACCCTTTCAATGCTGTCCACATCCCTCCTGAAGTGCGGCACCCAGAACTGGATGCAGTACTCCAACTGCAGCCTGACCAATGCTGCATAGAGGGGGAGGATCGCCTCCTTGGACCTGTTTGTGATGCATCTGTGGATGCATGACAAGGTGCAGTTAGTCTTACTGACATTGGTGGCCCATCCTTACATTGGTGGCCCATGTTCATCTTGGAATCAGTAATGACTCCAATATCCCTTTCTGCCTCTGCTAATGAGAAGGGAGTTCCCCAGCCTTTAGGTGTGCTGCTGGTTCTTTCTCCCTAAGTGCAGTGCCCTGCACTTGTCAGTATTGAATCCCATCCTATTCTCATCTGCCCACACCTGTAACTTATCCAGTTCTAGTTGTAGCCTGTCCCTACCTTCTATCATGCCCACCTCTGCCCACATCTTAGTGTCATCTGTAAATTTGAACAAGGTGCTTTTCACCCCCTAGTCCGAGTCACTGATAAAGATGTTGAATAGTATGGGCCCGAGGAGCGAGCCCTGGGGGACTCCACTGCCCACATACCTCCAGGTTGAAAATGACACATCTACCACCACTCTCTGGATGCGGACCTCTAGCCAATTGGTGACCCATCGGACTGCACAGGCATCAACTCCACAGTCACCTAATTTTTTAATGAGAATGGGGTGAAAGACAGTGTCGAAGGCCTTCCTAAAATTCAGAAAGATTACATCCAGCAGGGCAGTTGCCCGACACCTGAGTCCAAGGATTTTGTGACCTGGTCATAAAATGCAACCAGCCTGTTCTGACAGGACCTGCCCCTAATAAACCCATGCTGGTTGCCCCTGAGCATAATCTCCCCCGCTGGTTCCTTGCAGATGTGCTCCTGGATAATTTTCTCAAAGAGCTTCCCCAGGACCGAGTAAGACTATTGGACCTATAGTTACCTGGGTCCTCCTTCCTCCCTTTTTTTGAAAATGAGGACCACATTGGCTCTTTTCCAGTTCTCTGGCACCTCACCAGAGCATGATGAGTGCTTGTAAAGCTGTGCCAGGGGTTCCGCAATAACCCCTGCCAATTTCCTCAGCACCCTGGGGTGGAGATCATATGGACCTGCTGATTTAAACACATCCAGTCCCACTAGAAGTTCCCTAACTAAGTCACCCCTCACCCTAGACCTGGTGGTACCTCTCCTGAGTCTGTCCAGAATCCCAGTGGGGGGAGATGTCCCAGTCCCTACTTAGAAAAATGGAGGCAAAGAGTTTGTTAACGAGGTCAGCTTTTTCATCTGGTGAAACCACCAGATGGGCAAGAGTGTCCTGCAGGGGCCCCATGTTACCTGGTGCCTTCTTTTTACTCCCTATGTATTTAAAAAAGGACTTCTTATCTTTGATCCTGGTTGCTAGTCCTAGTTCTGTGTCCACCTTAGCCTTCCTAACAGCCCCACTACAGTCTCGAGCAATGGAGGTATAATCCTCTTTGGTGATAGCCCCTCCCTTTCAATGGGTATATGCCTCCTTTTTAGCTTTCAGACATTCCTGAATGCCTTCGGTGAGCCATGAGGCTTTTGAGCACTCTTGCCTGCTTTGATTCATGTTGGAACTGTCACCCATTGGGCTTGGAGGATTGTCTCCTTAAGGAATAACCCACTCGTCTTGGACTCACAACTCCCCTACGCTCCAGGACCTCAGTGCCTCTCTGACTAATCTCCTGAATTCATTTAAATTGTCCCTCCTGAAGTCAAGGGCTACTTCCCTGCTGCAGGCCTTTGACACCCTGCACTGGATAGTGAATTCTAGTAGGCGATGATCGCTATCGCCCTGCTTCTGCTTCTGCTTCCCTGCATGTGTAGACACCTGCCCAAGAGATTTACTTATGAGTAGTTTACCCATGTTTAAATAGATCCCAGCTCAAATGCATGTGTAGACATGCCCCAGTATTTCTTCAGTCAAATGAAGCTAGCAGAATCAGAATCAGGCACAAGATTAGAGTTATCTTAGAAAAATACAATCTAATGGATTTGTGGAAAAATAATGCAAAACACAGACATGCAAGGTAAAAGAGAAACTTGCCAAGCATTAAAGCCTAAAAGAACTAGATGTAATGAGATTGGGACTGTAAATTAGATATTACCTTTCAATGCTATACAAAAACCAAAAATATTAAAACAACTGGGGACTTCATACAGTGAGGCAATATACCCTACACCAGAAGTTCATACATCCTTCCTATACTGTTCTTATGAATATTGTATTTTTAAATTGCTATACCCACAAAAGTTCTCAGGGTGCTGAACAACAATAGTAATAAAAAGATGTTCAAACATATATAACTTTTCGGTGACACCAGAACTGTGGTCTCGTGGGCATCTCTATCATAGAAATATGTCTATAAATTATCACGTAGTCACTATAGGCCAAATATTAATCTCCCACTAAAGCACCATATCTCAACCCATGGGTCATGACCCAAAAGTGGGTCTCAAGAATATATGAAAGGGTTGCAAACAAACTTTAAAAATAGATTCTCCTTTAAAGGAGAAAAATGTGGGAAACCTTGGCTTTTCCCTTGCAGGCTGGCAGAGTTCCAGTTTGTGAGGGGCTCCTTGGGGTCCTCCATGCCCCACACCCCATCCTACCCCACACACCCACCCCCTGCCCCACACACTGGGAGTCTGGGGCCTGGGGGTGTGAGGCAGTGGGTCAGGAGTGAGGGACACTGGGTCAGGAGTAGCCATCAATGTTTACAAAGGATCTTTGTACAAAAAGTTGAGAACCACTGCTCTAAGATACATTCATGCAGCTTCTAGAAATCTAAATCATTAAATACAAACCTAATCCACTCTGTTGAATAGCCGCCAAATCACTAGGGCATCCAGATTCCTTATGCCTTTCTACACACAGTTCCCTGCTGGGGTATCTGTCTCCATTTATGTTCCATTGTGATCCTAATCTGCCAGTTAAGTGTCCAGATTCTACATAAGGTTACAAATAAAAAGCTACAACATTGCATAAAACCCATAACTGCTGTCTATTTGATGGAGGAGAAAGGCCCATTCACCTTTGTGCTCTATATCCAAATGATTTATCCAATGACTATTCAATACAAAATGCAGAAGCAGCATTGGAAGTGTGGTCTTGGAGCAATGGCCAGAATCCAGGAATCTCTTTCTTAAGGCCAGGGCTTTCCTTACTGGGATATACTATTTCTTACATGTTATTTTTCTTGGCCCATGACTCTTTCCTTTTCAGCTGCCCAATGAACCACCTTCAAAATAAGGAATGTAGGGTGTTTCTGGCCATGCCTAGTCAGGCTATCCAGCCTTCTACATACCTAACTAAAGCACAGTGGTTATGGGACTTTTCTGGGATGTGGGAGATGTTGATTCCAGCTCCCTTTCACTGAGAAGGGCCTGGAGATCTTCAACATGATATCATTCCATAGTGATGAACTTTTAAGCTACTGAGCTGAAAGTTGGGTAGCCATCCTCCACTCTATCAGAGTGAGCTGGGTAATTAGATAATATAGCTGCACTGAGATACCCCACTGTTAGAATAGAAGAGAGCTATGTATTTTCTTGTATGGCTTAGGATCTGCAGAGACTGCTCACTTTCAGGGTAGGATAATGTGTCTGTGCAGGGTGCATTACAATTTGGCTCTGGGGGTATGCTAGACTGCCAATTGTGAGAATAGGAAAATCATGGGCAGAATCCTATTTCACTGTATGAGCCTAAATGGCAGCTACCCATCCCTGTAACTGCTATTTTGGTCATTTATGTACAGTTTGTGATCCTATTCCATGTCTAGTATAGACACGTAAGTATCCCCAAGGTTAGTGACCATATACAGTACAATGCACTCTGGCTGGGCAGGTACACAGCTCTGTATTTACATATCTGAGTGTAAATCCTGAAATTGTAGCTCAGCAAGAACAGAAAAGAGCATCCTTGCATGTTTTATTCCAGTAGTACAATACTTAGGGCATGTCATCGTTGCTATCCTTGTCGGATATTATTGATGAGTTGTCAGTTTTGAAGTCTCAGGAACTACAGTGCCAGCAAAAAGTTCTAGCCAAGAGATCCCAACACCAACCCTGTTGCATATTAAAGAACAACCACAGACTTGGATCAGTGGCAAAGCCACAGCCAGATTTATTGCCTACAAGGCATGATCCTAACACACTTGTGATCTGACAGACAAGTTGTTAATGCATGTATGCCTGTGACAAGGTATTGGCACAACAGCACACAGGTTCCCCTAAGTCAGTAAAAATTTCCCACACTTTTCAATTTTCCTTTTAAATAGTGGTTTAAACAAGTTACATATTACATTCCACCTGTATTTTAAATATTTTAAATCTTTTTGTACCATGGACTTATTCCATGTCCTGATCTGGGTGTTCCTATTCCAGCTTTATCATCCTGGTAGTAAACTGTCCTACACCTTATATAGTAGAGGTGTACCGATACATCACTCCATATCATATCAGCACCAATAAAAGAAAATTGACATTATTGGCAATCGGCTTTTTTGGCTGATGTGGCTGATAATGTCACCAATAAATGCTGCGTGCAGCCACAGCATGCACATGGTCAGCCCAGAAGCTTGGAGAGCAGCGCCCAGCTGGTAAGTCTATTGTGGGAGAAAAGGTGGGGAGGAGGATAGATTGGGGCCCCTGTGATGAGGGAGGAGGGGAGGTGGGGCTGGGGCTGGGGCAGGCACTGCCCAGTTGGGGCAAGTTGTGGGACAGAACAGTAAGTGGCTAGTCCAAACAGCATGGGGAGTGGGGGGTGGCTCCCAACACTGTGCACACCCCCAAGAGAGGCATGAGGGTGTGCCCCTCAGATCTGCGGACGGGGCGAAGAGTGGGCTGCCACTGCAGGCTGAAGCTGAGGCCGGCACCAGGTTCTTCTCAGTGGGGGCCTGGGCTGGAGCTGTACTCAGCATGGGTAGTGGTAGCGCTGGGATTGGGAGCTGTGGGGTGGGCTGTGGCCACCCCAGAATTTCTGCCACACCCTGTAGTCCCCCACTCCCAGTGCTGCCACTTCCCGCTACAGAGCACAGCCCCTGCCCAGCTCCCCCACCCCCATCAGCAAGAGCCTGGCACCACTCCTGGTGCCAGCCCATAGTGGCAGACCACCCTCACCCTGTGCACAGATCCAGGGGGCACATGCCCCCATGCTTTCCCCAGGGGTGAGTACAGTGGCTGGAGCTGCCCCCAACCTTGCACCCCCCTGACCAGCCACTCATAGCTTTGTCCTGTGCCCCACACAGGCTGTGCAGTGCCTGGTCCAGCCCAAGATCACCACCTTGATCTGCCCCCCACAGCCCTTCCTCCCCACAGACTTACCAGCTGGACACTGCTCCCCAAGCTGCTGGGCTGCACCAGTCTTCGACACTGTCTCTCACCCCATTCTCATTAAAAAACTAGGGGACTGTGGTGTCAACACCTACACAGTCAAATGGGTCACTAACTGGCTGGAGGGCCACACTCAGAGAGTGGTGGTGGACAGTTCTTATTCAACCTGGAGAGATGTGGGCAGTGGGGTTCCACAGGGCTCAGTCCTCGGGCCTGCGTTGTTCAACATCTTCTTCAGCGACTTGGATGCAGGGGTAAAAAGCACCCTGTTCAAATTCTCAGACAACACTAAGATGTGGAGAGAAGTGGGCATGCTAGAAAGGAGGAATAGACTGCAATCAGACCTAGACAGGTTACAGGGGTGGGCAGATGAGAACAGGATGGGTTTCAACACTGACAAGTGCAAGGTACTGCACCTGGGGAGGAAGAACCAGCAGCATACCTACAAGCTGGGGAACTCCCTTCTCATCAGTGCAGAGGCAGAAAAGGATCTTGGAGTCATTATTGATGCCAAAATGAGCATGGGCTGACAGTGTGAGGACGCGGTCAGGAAGGCCAACCGCACCTTGTCATGCATCCACAGATGCATCTCAAGCAGGTCCAAGGAGGTAATCCTCCCCCTCTATGCAACACTGGTCAGGCTGCAGTTGGAGTACTGCATCTAGTTTGGGCGCTGCACTTCAGGAGTGATGTGGGCAACATGGAGATGATCCAGAGGAGGGCCACTCTGCATGATTAAGGGGCAACAGGGCAGGCCCTACGAGAAGAGGCTAAGGGACCTGAACCTGTTCAGCCTCCACAGGAGAAGGCTGAGGGGGGATCTAGTGGCTGTTTACAAACTAGTCAAAGGGGACCAGCAGGCATTGGGGGAGTCCCTGTTCCCCTGAGCACTACCAGAAGTGACTAGAAATAATGGCCACAAGCTGGCAGAGGGTAGATTCAGACTAGACATCAGGAGGCACTACTTCACTGTCAGGGCAGTTATTATCTGGAACCAACTTCCAAGAGAAGTGGTGATGGCTCCTACCCTGAGGGTCTTTAAGAGGAGGCTGGATGAACACCTTGCTGGGGTCATTTGACCCCAGTACTCTTTCTTGCCATGACAGGGGGTCAGACTTGATGAACTGCTCAGGTCCCTTCTGACCCTACCAACTATGAAACTATATCAGCAATTGGATCAGTATCAACTGATATGGCTCATTAATAATCAGCCATTGGTATCGGCCCAAAAAATATTTATCGGTGCACCCCTATTATATAGCCATCACCCCCTCCCATCTCCCAGCAAGAGCTCACATCTGGCCAAAAGTGCACATCTGACCAAGTTTTGTTTATGTAAGGAATTCATACATTGGTCTGGTTAGCTGGTCAGGCCTATTATGGCCTATGCTTTAGAAAAGCTTTTGTGTGAGCAGTATATATATGTTGATCAGTATTCCAGTGAGGCGTATAGGGCTCTTGCCCAGGCAGTGAGAGCCAGGTTCTAGAAGCTCCTTACCCAAAATGGATATGAACCCATATCCCTCCTAAAATAGGTCTATAACAACCAGGCAGATTAGACATTATTCCATTCTCTCTCTACCTTTCCTTTCAAAGCTGAGTCACTGCATCTTTCATTTACCATTAATAGCTAAAATGGAAAGCAAACACTGGATGAGGTCCATGGTACATTGCTTTAAAAGCAGGTTTGGAAAATGCTTGGGTAATGCCTAAGTTATGGTTTGATGCCTAAAGTACTGTGCTGGGGAAATTAGAGATTTGTAGATTCAATTCTCCCTTTAGTAAAGAGGGCCTAGAATCTGTATCCTCTGTGACTGCCACAAATACTACATCACCAGTCTAATCCTAGTTGAATTAGAATCACACTTCTGAGATGAGATACATAATTTTTGTAACAGCTGTGGTGAAGATTTCAAGGTGGATTAGGCTTTGGACCTAAAGACAATTGGTGCTTTAGATATGCAGGAGACAGGCAGGCAGACAGGAATAACCTGGCCAAAGACAGACTGAGGAATTTATAAGAATTGAGTTCTTTCCCTGTCATTCTTCATATCTTTCTTCACATTTCATTTTTGTCTACCTGAAATAAACTAGTGAAGGCCACCTAAATCAAGGGCAGTCAGGTAGTACTGATTAGGGCTGTGAGAAGCTTTGGTCCCCGATTCAATTCAGCAGAGATTCAGCCCGATTCAGTGTCCAAATCTCTGAATCTGAATCAAATCAGAGGACCCTTTAATCTCTCTGAATTGAATTGTAACCCTCTGAATCAAATTGGAGAGATTCAGAAAGATTCGTTGATTCAGACATAGACACAGCTTTAAATGTTTTTTCTACATACCTCTAGGTAGCAGGCAGCTCATGAATGCTGCAATGCTGGGGCACATGGATTGTCCCACAGAAGCATGGGGGGGCTCCCCAGCACGCTCAGCAGCAGACTCAGAAGTGGACCAGAAGCATTTCCAGTCTACTTCCAGGTCTGCTGGAGGGCATGCGGGGGCCTCCCTCCCACGCTCCCCTGGCTTGGCAACTGGTGCCTCCTGGGTCTGGAGGGGGCACTCAGGGGCTCCCTATGGCCAATCACTGAGTCAGGGAGCACAGGGGAGCCCCCACATACTCTCTGGCAGACCAGGAAGTGGACCAGAAGTATTTCTGGTCAATTTCCAGGTTCATCACCAAGCATGTGGTGGGCGCCCCACCACACTCCTATGGAATGCTTCATCTGCCCCAGAATCACAGTGTTCACAAGCCACGCTGGTACCTTGAGGTATGTAGGAAACACTTTTAAAGTTGTGTCCAAGTCTGAATCACTGATTCTCCAAATTAGCATTGAATCTTCAGATTCAGATTCGGCTGAATTGTATCAGGGACAGTGATCTGAATCAATTAATCAAATCACTGTCCCTGATTAGGGCCAAATCTGAATCCGAATTGAATAGGGTCCGCTTCGCACACCCCTAGTACTGATGTATTTATATATAAATGACTTATAGAATATTTAAATACTAGAAAATTGCCAATCAAGAATGACAGATGAATTTCAAATAACAAAAACAAAAAGATAGATGTTATTTTTTATATTTATTAAATCAATTAAATATTTATAAAAAAATAAAATAGGCTGAACATTTCAAGATACCAATCCTTCCTGTACTTGCTCTCATCCAGTGGGCTGGAGGTGGACCCGGCCTGGCCACCGCCTCCGTGCCTCTTTGATGGGCAAGGCAAGGGCTGGTGAGCTCTGCACCTCACAACAGCTGCCCATACCCTGGGGTTTACTCTGGACCTCCCCTGGGTGCCTCCTTCCCTGCTCAGGGCTCAAGATGGGGACATCACTGCTTGCCCACTATCTCACACATCTGCCTGGCTCCCGCTTTTCCTCAGCTGGCTCTTACCTCTGCCCTCTCTTCTGTGCCAGGCTCCCAGTGCCCTCCTGAAAGAAGCTCAGTAGAAACAGTCCTGGCCCCTGCCTTTTTTCCCAGTCCTGGAAGTTGGGATCACCCTGACCTGGTCACTAAACAAATGCTAAGATTTAGCAAAGCAATTTCTCTGAAGACATACATGTTAGGGTTGTGCAAAACAGCACCATTACAGTTCAACTTCTGTTTCACCATTTCAAAGGGACAGTGTTTAATTTCACTGTTTTGAAGCACTGTTCCATTTAATTTTGTCAAGGCTGTTTCGCTGTTTTGACGCTGTTTGGATGCGTTTCAATGTTTTGTTCAGAGGCTATAATGGGGAATCATGAAAATGCCTATAATTGTGCATTTCTTTCCTGATTAAAATGAAAACAGCAGGGATGGTAGCCCCTGATGAGGCCACAAAGCCTGTCAAGTTTAAAGGACATAGGTGCAGGGGTTTCTAGAAAACTGCACCTCAAGTTTCTGACAAGCAAAACTCGTGACATGTGTGGCATCGTGTGTGTTAAAGCACAATGAGGTGAAAACAGCAGGCATGGTAGCACTTTCTGAGGCCATGAAGCCTGCAAGCTTTCAAGGAAATAGGTGTGGGGGTTTCTGGGAAACTGCACCTCAGGCTGCTGACAGGCAAATCTTGTGACATATGTGACTGTGTGTGTTTAAGGTAAACCTTCACTGGCACCGGGGCCTCTACCAGACACGGTAGTGTGCCCCAATGAGGTTTCCTCCTCCCCTACAGTCTCAGTCTGATCCACCACTTTAAATAACAACAGGTAAGTAAACAGCACAGTAGCACTAGCATCTCAGGCACCATAACTCTCATGGAGCCTTTCTTTGCTTTCCTGCAGGAGCTTCTTCTCCAGTAGCTGCCAGAGAACTCCCCTGCCAGCCCCAGCCCTGGGGCTTAGCTGTGCCCAGGGTCCTGTCTCCTTCCAGTCAGATGACCAGGGACAGGTGCTGGGGGTGTAGGTGTGTTGGTCTAAGGACATGGCACTGGCAGACAAGGTTCTTTGGGTCAAAATGATATCTTCTAGTAGACCAACTCTACAGTTGGAGAAATATATCTTAGCAAGCTTTCAATTTGAAAACCCTTTGTAAGGCTGACAAAGCACCTGCAGTTGGTGTGTGTGCTGTTACTGGATGGAAGGAATGGTAAAGAAGCCTGAGGCTGCAGGCAAGAAAGCCAGTCAGTGAAAATGGAAATGGAGACATCAGGAGGTGAGGGACAGGCTGGGGTTGGGGGTGGGGGGAGGAGGAGGATGTAGCAGTGCAGGTAAAAGTGCAGAGATACCTGGGGAGTCAGGTGTCCGGCAGGTTGCAGTGTGTCAGAATTCCACTGTCTCTATTGAGTCCATGAGTTTCTGTACCTACTACCTAGGAGGCTGATGAAGTGCAGTTCATAGGCTCATCTGTGAAAAGTGGTTAGTAAATTCAAACAAGCACTGAACCTCACTAAACTCATCACCAGAAGCCAACTTCCTTCAGCCCAAAACACACCGAATGGATCCAGACCGTGCCATCACAAGACATGAAAAACCTGCCAACAATATCTCCAGTGTGGAGATAACTTCACAATACATATCTCCATCAGGACACTTGGTGCCCTGATGGAAAATACATAGGATACACCAAGCAACAGCTGCACACCAGAATCAGTGCACAATGAAAATCTATCAAAGACAAGAACACCCAACTACCTGTCTCCAGTCTCTCAGGCCTGATCCTCAAAGGGAATTTACAAACTACTTTTCACTGATGAGCCTATGAACTACACTTAATGAACTTCCTGGATACAGAAACTCATGAGGTCAATATAGACATTGGAATTCTAACACACTACAACCTGCCGGACATCTGACTCCCCAGGTACCTCTCCACTTTTACCTGCTACACCCCGCTTCCATCCCACCCAGCCTGTCCCTCACTCCCTGATGCTTCCATTTCCATTTTGACTGACTGGCTTTCTTGCCTACATTGTATGCCAGCCTCTGGCTTCTTTACTATTCCTTCCATCCAAGAACAGTACACATACCAACTGCAGGTGCTTCTTCATCCTGACAAAGGGTTTTTCAGCCCAAAAGCTGGCATCCCAGGCAGCTAAGCTGAGGTCACTTGGAACCTCACAACTCTACTGCAACTAGAAAGCCTCAGACCTTTCAAAGATGTGATGGGTCTGGGCTTTCCCGAGGCAGGACTGTGCATGCATATGGTGGCTGGAGGTTAAAAGGCACCTCCTACCTGCCTTTCACCCAGGAGATCCTTAGTCCTGGTATTACCTGGGGCTGCTGTGCTGCTGGAAGTCCCACCAGGCCTCCTGACACTGTCAGGATACAGTTTTAGTGGTCATGCCCAGGACCCGGGGCCTCTTCCTTCCCCATAGCCCCTGCTCATACCTTCAGGTTCATCCTGGAAAGGGAGCTCAGCGGGGACATGTTCTTCCCCTGCTGGTTGGTGATGCAGTGAGTGCCCACTCCAGCTCTGAGAGCAGGGCACCAAATGATTAGGAAACCTAAGGGTCAAAAAAAAAAGGAAGGAAGTGCAGATGGAGTAAAGAGGGAGGCTCTCACTACATCTGCACATGGAGCTCCCCAGGAGTGGGAGGTTCACCTTCAGGCACACCAGTTCCTCCACCAAACCTGAATCCAAGGAGGTGCAGAGGGGTGTCACTATATCACCAGCAAAGCTGGACACCCTCTCACTTGCAACATTGGTCGGTGGACAAGATAGGTGTTCCCTGGCAACCGTGGCCAGATCCTGCAACATCTGGCTGTGGCTTGCCCAGTAGGCCAAAGGGTCGCAAAGCAGTGGCTCCATGTCATCAGTCAGGTAGGCAGCCACCAAGGTCTGAGCACTACTTGCCTGATGGTGGGGTCTGGTGCCTCTGGACCCCACCATAGAAGCCATGCCTTTGGCCCACATGGCCAGTGCCTGTTGTGGAGGAGGTTACTGGCTGGTGGATGGCATACTAGCATGGGACAGTGGACCCCTCTCTTCCATGTCCCCCCACCTCTGCTGTTCTGCCTCCTTGACTGTCTTCACCAGCACCTCCATCCACTGATCCAGGGTTTGGCTGAAGCATATGCTGCCCTTTACCCTCAGGTCACACATGGTGGCCAGCAAATGGACCGTAGTGCACTGCAAGGGATCAATCCATTTCCTGATGCCCTCCTTCAGCTACCTCACCAGTGCCTGTACATTTGGTGACAACTGCTTACCCCAGCCAGTCACATTGATCCCCTGGAACTTCTCCATTTGGTTTTGAAGTTCCCTCACTACAGGGATCACCTGGCTAAGAAGGGCATTGCCAGCACTGAGGGTCTTGGTGGCTTTGAGGAAGGGCTTGGGGACCACAAAGATCTGGGAGATGGTATTCCATTCAGCTCTGTTAAGGGGGCCACTGATCCCAATCTCCCTGAGCAAGGCCATCTCATGGATGGCCTTATGTTGCTCCACCAGCTTCTTGAGAATCAGGTATGTGGAGTTCCACTGAGTCCCCACATCCTGCATGGTTTTGTGTGGCAGGATGTTCAACTCTGCTTGTTTGCCTAGCAGCATCTTGCCCCCTTGATGCTCCAGTGGAAGTAGCCTTCCACCTTCCTGCATTTGGAAGTGAGCTTGCTGGTAGCACTGACACTGTCACCAGCATCCCTGTCCCACTCCAAGGTGTCCCTGAGAATGAGGTGGAACTTGTGTGCCACACAGTAGATGCCAACAAAGTTGCATCATGCACCACCTTTACCATATTGTCCCCATTGTCAGTGACCATAAACCTGGCTATCCACAGCAAGCATCCCACTGTTCCAGGGTAGCCTGCCTCTCCTTTGGGGGGATGGGGGGATGGGGGCTTTGGAGTGAAAGGGGAACTTCATTGGGGCATGCTCCCACTGGTGCCAGGCTGAGTAGGAGCCAGGGCAAGGGGGTGGCATCAGCATCTTAGTGGTGCTCATGTGTTTCGTTCCCTTGCCTTGGCTGGTTTTGCCTCAGCAGTGCAGGCAGATAGCATATGTGGGATCATCTGACAGCTCAAAATGATCCCAGACCACACTACCCACTCGCTTCTGGGGTGTGGGTGCATGTGTGGATGCTGCCCTTTCCCCCTCCTCAGCAGGCAGAGGCATAGCAACAGGAGGAGCAGATTCAGCTGAGCTGCTTTCCTCTGCAATCTCTACCTCAACCTCCTCTGAAGGAGACTCATAGATTCATAGATGCTAGGGTCGGAAGGGACCTCAATAGATCATCGAGTCTGACCACCTGCGTAGGCAGGGATCACTGCCGGGGTCAAGTGAAC